>NW_024351733.1:1403744-1422162 GCF_902729225.1 Pteropus medius
AGGGGGTGGGGGGGATTTTATTTTCTTTTTGCTGTTCTAATTGGGCATTTTCTAATACTTTATCTTCTAAATCACTGGTTAGATCCTCTGCTTCATCTAATCTACTGTTTATTTCTTCTAGTGTATTCTTTATTTCAGTTATTATATTCTTCATTTCTGACTGGTTCTTTTTTATTGTTCCTATGTTCTTTTTTATGCTCATTATTACTTTGTTAAAGTTCTCACTAAGTTCCTTAAGCATCCTTATAACCATTGTTTTGAATTCGGTATCTGATAGGTTGCTTGCCTTCATTTAGTTCTTCTGGAGTTTTCTCCTGTTCTTTTATTTGAGATGTCTTTGTTTGTTTGTTTGTTTTCTCATTTTAGCTGCCTCCCTGTGTTTATTTCTATATATCAGATATATCTGCTATGTCTCCCAGTCTTGGCAGGGTGGCCTTATGTAGTAGGTGTTCTGTGGAGGCCAATGGTGCACTCTCCCTTGTCACCTGAGCTGGATGCTTCAGGAATGTCACTTGTGTGGGTTATATGTGCCCTCCTGTTGTAGTTGAGCTTTGATTTCTATTGGCACATCAGTGGATGGGATTGACCCTCAGTCTTACCTGCTGTGAGGATGGGCCACAGCCACAGCATATGAGCTGCTGTGCAGTGACTGATCCAATGGAACAGGAGTCACTTCAGTGGACTCTGATGCCTGCCGAGACCACCCTTTGGTTGTGCCATTTGTGGGGCTAATCATGTGGTGTTCTGTTATGGTTTGAAGCTAGCCACAAGGTCTGGCCATTCTGGAGCCTCTTGTAAGGGGCTCCTTAGAAGGAGCTGCAAAGCAATCCACAGTTGGTCGCTGCCTGTGTTGGACCTGGAAATGCATGGGAGTGGCCATGCTCCAAATGGAGGCAGGCCATTACCCAATTTGAGGCATCTCAGCAGAAGGCCCAGGGAGCCCCTAAGCCTGCCACTGCCTGCCAGCTGTCCATAAGGCTCAGCTGCTGAAAGAGACTTGGGTATATGAGTGGTTTAGGAGTTGGTTGGGGTGGGGTCTCAGAGAATCACCTGAAGTGAGTGGTGTTCAGTGGGTTAATGGGGTGAGTGGTGTTCAGTGGGTTAATACAGATTCAGATTTGGCACCAGTGCTGAGAGTGAGTCCACTTCACAGCAGTCTCAGAGTCCACCAAGGCCAGGTGCCTCCTGCCTGGGGCCCACAGACCCCCTAAAGTTATCCAAGAAAAACTGCAATGAGGATCAACAACAGCTGCCTGCCAGTCTCAAAAGAGCCTGTGACATTGCACTAGTTGGGTGGGGCAGAGTTCCATGGAGTCACCAGGGTGGAGTGAGTGAGGTTCACCAGGCCAATGAAAATTCAGATTTGACAATGTGGGGGGAGGGCTCAACACAGGCAAGATGGTGTCTGCCTGACAACTACATGGGAGGAAGGCTTAACACGGGGACAATGGTAGCTCTTCCCCCAGCCCTCGCCTGAAAGCCATACAACCCACTCTCTCCCTTTGAGGGAATTTGTGTGTGAGCCCTTTAAGTGGATACCTGGGTTTCTAGCTGCCTTTTGTTCCACCGAGATGGATAAAATCTTGGTTGATTTTCACAGCCAGATGTTGTGGGGCACCTCTTCTCAGACTTGGTGCTACAAGCTGGGGAGCCCAGAGTGGGGCTGGGGCCCCTCACTGTTCAAGGAGGACCTCTGTAGCTGAGATATCCCTCTCCATTCTCGATCACTACATGTAGGTGTGGGGCCAGCTCCTTTTGTGTCTCTGCTCCTCCTTCTAGTCTTGAGGTGACTTCTTTATATTCTTAGTCATAGGAATTTTGTTCGTCTAGTCTTTGGATGGTTCTCTAGGTTGATTGTTCTATATTTTAGTTGCAATTTTAATGAGATCATGGGAAGAAGCAAGTAAAGCATCTATCTACTTCACCATCTTGACTGGAACTGAGCAGATTTCCTAACTCAGTGCATTTCAGTTTTCTTATCAGCAAAATGCAAGTGATAATATCTACATAATCCTGAGATGATGCTTTATTAAACCACAAGAAGCTTCTAAAATGTGCAACAGCCACCACGCCATTTAAAATATTGGATTCTAAGAACCAGAAAAAAAAATGGCATAGATGATAGAGGCTTTGTTCATCCCTCTTGCAACCAAATCACAGTTGTGATAGAACCTCAGAGCAAACAGTAAGGAAAGTTGCTTGGGGTCTAGACAAACAGAAGCACGACAACTAGAGAGATAAATAATTAATCACCCTGCAATGGTAGAAGGTAGGAGGGGGTGAAGACACAAGGCTGCCTGGTCCCGAGCGGCTGAGTGGGACATGGGTTGTGGCAGAGGCAGTGGCAGACACCTCTTAAAGGAGCTGTGTCTGCGACTGGACTTTCATGGTGACAGACTTGCTTGCTCTGAGCACCAGCACTGGGCGGCTGCTCCGGGGGCACCAGGGACCTAGAAGGTATTGCACTGAATGATATGAGTCTGATAGAGAAAGACAAATATCACATGATTTCACATACATGTGGAATCCAAAGAACAAAATAAACAACAACAACAAAAGAGGAAGTAAACTCATAAATACAGAGAATATTTTGAGGGCTACTAGATGGGAAGGGGTCGGGGGATGAAAAAGAAGGCAAAGGGATTAAGAGGTATAAATGGATAGTTGCAGAATAGACATAGAGATGTAGAGTGTAGCATGGGGAAGATGGTTAATAATGTTGTAATAAATATGTAAGGGGGGAGAGGTGTACTAGACTTAGTGGGGTGATCACTTTGCGAGTTATGCGGATCTCTGATCACTATGTTGTACAGCTGAAACTGGTATATTATTGTATGCCAACTATAATTGAAAAAAATGAATTGTACAATGTAAATATGAGCAACTAATTGTCTATTGTTTCAATAAAGCCAGAAAAAAAAAAGAAAAAGAAATAAAATAAAATAAAATATTGAGTTCCTTCTATATATTCCCCAGTTTGCTTATGTAACATATGATAGGTGATAGGTAGGTAAGTAGATAGATAGATAGATAGATAGACAGACAGACAGACAGACAGACAGATTCTCATCTAGAGCATCTTCAATTTCAGAGCATACATGTGAGCTAGGACAAAGCAAAGTGAGGGTGATCTTTAAAAGTATAAAATATATAGATTCAAGAGAGTACAGACCTTGAAATGATTTCATCAGTGTGTCTTTTTTTTAAAGATTAGCTTTATTGAGGTGTAATTGATGTTAAAAAACCTGCATATATTTAACGTATACAATTTGATGGGTTTGGACACCAGTGCTCTTTTAAATTCTGTATTTTGTACACCTGGTTATGGGTTTTGGGAAAAATTCTAATTTAGATCCCTTTCCAAGTGATACACCATGGTGCTTTGCAAAATGATAGACTCAAGAAGGAATGAATTTGTTCCTGCTAAAAGTTTTGTCATGGGACAGTTTTTATTTTATAGGATGGAAATTCATTTGGAACTGGCTGGCAGGTTAATTTGAACTCAATTCAAAACTATGAATCCCTTTTGGTAACTATTATGTTTAGTTTAAAAGAACTCTCTAGACTTATTATAGATACCATGCTGTGCTTGTGTGTGTGAGAGAGAAAGAGACAGAGAGAGAGGGTCATATACTGATTTACACTTTGTTAGTGAATTTTCAAATAGAGAAATTAAGTCATTTTAACTGACAAAATACAAAATATATCAAGATAAAATAACATACTTTTGTACAAAATATGATATGTATCATAAATTATTTAAAAGTGAGAACAGTGAGATGGTCTTTTCAAAATACCTACACCCACTTCATATCAAAACAAAGTACCTTAATCCTGTATCAATGAAGTATTTAGTTTAGTACTATATTTGGTTGTTATTTCTCAGTGATATGGAAATCCTGTTTCACAAAAGTCAGTGTAGTAAAAGAAAACCAACTGCACATTATATAGCATCTGAAAGTCATAAATAGTTTAATGTTGTACAACTGTTTCCCTCAAATTTTGGTAATGAGGCTAACATCATCTATCCTCACTTTGAAGTATTGTGACATTTTATTCACTTGATGCATGAACAGATTGAGAGACATTTAAACACTGTTCCTTTTATGAAACTTCTTTCTTTTTATCACAGATTGATGGAGAATTATTTGAAAAAATATATACGTACTTAATGGATAGGACATATTGAATAATATCACAGATATATGTAACTGGAAGGACAATAGCCATTCCTGTCCTCACCATCCTGGATTTTTGCTAGGACAGAAAGATAGTTAATCATTACACAGCCTCTATTTTTAGAAATTGCAAGGGATTGTCCTATCCTGGAGTTTGATCAAGCTTCCAAAACAAAGAATCCTTTGCCATCTTTTTGTGTGACAAAAGAGTCGTCATCTTTGTGATAGGTGACTCTGTAAGGGGCCTGATTGTTAAGCTTCATGAGTGCCCCACAAGGGCGTAGTATGAAAGGAGAAGCAGAAATGAAATACTGGCATTTGTTTTGTTTAATAATATAAGTTGGCAGGACCAAATGGGCAGATTTTGTACAACTTTGAAAAATGTTTCCCTTTGTCAATATGAATTAAACTGGACCATCTTTAATAATGAATGAGAATGGAGGAGATGTGTGAATCCAGGAGGAGCAGACCATATCCTAAGGGTACAGGGTCTTGCATTAGGCTGCCTAAGTTAAAATCTACCATTTACTAGTGTTGTATCCCTGAGCAACCTTGAGATTTCTACCTGTGTAACCTCGCTGTGCCTCAATTATGTCCTCTGGAAAATGTTGATAAAAAATAAGTCCTTACCTGATGGAGTTGTTGTGAGGATTAAATTACCATATTTCATTGAATCTATGAAAGCATTGATTATAAGATAGACCATTATTTTGTGTACCACTACAAAAGAAAAAAGTTATACCCTAAACTCTATACACCATTGATTTAAGTTACAGCTTGATTCTAGAAATATTAAAATGTAAAATATGCCTTCTTAGAATTGATGAAATGCAGTAGATAATACTGATAAGCTGCTTAGATAAGTACTTGGCATATAGTAAGTACTCAAAGTTTGCTATTATGGAGTAGCATTTCTCTAAAGAAAGATACTAATTTCCACCTCAAAAATGGAGGCTTTCTAGAAGGGATGACCTTCTAGCCTTCAATAAGGAAGAGCAAGACTAGAAACTGGAGAGCATCAGCAAAAGACCCTTGTATGGGGTTTAATTCTTTCTTCCTTTTCTGTTTCATAACACAGAATTAAAGCTATATTTAGTGTACAGTTTTGTCTCTTTCCCTCATTGTAATTCTCTTTAGTTAATCATATCCCCAGCCTCTAGTAAAGTCCAATATTCCTACAGAACTCTGTGTGAAGGAGTTGTGTGGACTACAAGGTGAATAGTAGGCCTGCTCCACATTCAGCTTCGAGCTGAGGCCGAGGCAGTGGACCTGCAGCATGCCAGGAAGGGCCACTTTCCAGGCCATTGTGATGAGCTGGTTGGTGAGCAGTAGTCTATGAGCAAGAATCACTGAGAGTGGCTGGGAGGGAACCCGACCCAGAGAAGTGGCTACCAATGGACTTCTGACTTAGGAGTAAATGTGAGGATAAAACTCTCTTCTCAAGATTTTAGAAAAAGCGACTCTTGAGGTGGCAAAGGTGGCTAATGCTTAGTTCACATAGATGATTAAATTATGAGAAAATATACACATGATTCAATTCATCATTGAATCATGCCAATGCTTTTAATGTATTCCCTTGCTTTTAAAAAGTATAATTTTGTGTATTTAATAATTTCTAAAAACAGTATACAATAATAATAGTAATACTAGTACTACTAACACATACATTTTGCTATGTTCCAGGTGCTATTCTAAGTGTATTACCACTATTAACTCACTTGTAACTCTATGAACTAGTGATTATCCTCCACTTAACAGTTGAGGAAACTGAAGTATAGAAAAATTACTTCTCCAAAGTGTCACATTCACAACACCCACAGATATGCACACGCACACACAACACCTATCCACAGCAGAGTTGGGCAGTGTGATCCTGACCATTATATTCTCATACAACTTAACAAGACCGTAAGATCTGTGTTCCTTCCCAAAAGCTGATTCTAAGTCTAAAATTTAGAGAATCCGTGTGACTAAATTGTGCTACAGTCTTAGTCTAGTTTGCCTTCCAGTATCCAGGACCTCTGAGGGCCAATATAGAGCAATGGCAAGAAGCAGGAGCATTGACCACTTACCTGCATTGGAGTCCTAGCTGTGACATAAGCTGAGTGAGCTTGAGTAAGTTTTTAAAAAAACGTTTTACAATGAGATAATTGTAAAATTAAGGGCAGTTTAAAAAAAAATACAGAAAAATACTGAATAATTTTTAGCCAGTTTGTGTCAATGATAATATCTTGCAAATTATACTAAAACATCACAAGGATATCGACATTGATACAATAAACCCATTTTATTCAGATTTCCCAAGTTTTCCTTGTACTTGTTTGTGTGTATATGTGTGCATGTTTAGTTCGATGCAATTTTAACACATGTAGGATAGTGCATCTACCACTATATATATGTGTTTGACTATATATATAGTCAAACAGGTATTATATATATATATACCACTATATATATAGTCAAAATTTAGATCACTTACATGACCACAGGATCTTTCCTCTTGTGTTTTTATAACACCCACTTCCCAGCTACTGCCCTGTCGCCTCCTTAATCCATGACAACAGTTAATTCATATTTTATGTCTATAATTTTGTCATTTCAAAAAATATACAAATGAAATAATACAGAATTTAATACTTTGAAATGGACATTTTACTCATCATAATCCTTTGAGGTCCATCTAAGTTGTTGCATGTAGCAAATAGTTTACTTTTTATTGCTAATACATATTGCTGATCCGTTTATAGTTACTATGTCCCACAGTTTAATAAACCATTCTCAGACTGAAAGACATTATGGTTGATTGCAGTTTGGAGTTATTACCAATAAAACTGCTATGAACAATCATGTGCTGGCCTTTGTGTGGACATGAGTTCTCATTTCTCTGGGATAAATGCCCAAGAGTACAGTTTCCAGGTAACATGGTGGTTTCATATTTTGTTTTGCCATTATTTATTTGTTTGTTTAAAAACTGCCAAACTATTTTCCAGAGTAGCTATAGCATTTTACATTCTCACCAGCAGTGTATGAGTGATCTAGTTTCTCCACATCCTTGCCAGCATTTGGTGTTGTCACTATTTTTATTTTTGCCAATCTGATAGATATATAGTTTTATCTCACTGTGGTTTTAATTTGCATTTCCCTAATGGCTGGTGATGATGATATTTTTATGTATATATTTGTCATCTGTATATGCACTTCAATAAAATATATTTTATGTCTATTACCTATTGTCTAATTGAATTTTTTTTGACTTTTGACTTTTACGAGTTATTTATATATTCTAGATACTAGTCTTTGTTCATACAAGTGAAATGCAAGCATTTTCTCCCAGTCTGTATCTTGTATTTCATCCTTTTTTAACAGATTCCTTTACACAGCAAAACATTTTAAAAATTTAACAAAGCCTGTTTATCCATTTTTCAATTTATGGATTGTGTTTTATGTGTCTAGTATGAGAAGTCTTTGCCTAAGTCACAAATATTATCTCCTATATGTATTTCCATAAGATTTATAGTTTTATGTTTCATATTTAACATTTGAGTTAATTTTGCATGAAGTGTGAGACTTAAGTTGATTTTTATTTTACTGTGGTAGATGTTCACTTGCTTCAACACCATTTCTTAAAAAGACTATCATTCCTCTATTGAATTGCTTTTATAACATTTTTAAAAATTAGGGGGCATATCTGTATGAGTGTATTTCTATGTTCTTTGTTCCATTGCATTGATCTATAACTCTGTCCCTCTGCCATTTCCATACTGTCTTGATTACTACAATTATACAATAAGTCTTAATATTGGGTGATATGATTCCTCTCACTTTATTAATCTTTGTCAGGCATTGTTTTTATAGCTATTATAAGGATATGTCTTTTTGCATAAATTTTAAAATAAGCTTGTTCATGTCTATAAAAAAGACCTTGCTGATATTTTGATAGGGGATGCATTAAACTTATATATCAATTTAGAGAGAATCGAAATCTTTACTATGCTGAGTCTCCCAATCCATTAACACTGTATAACTCTTTACTTACAAGATTTTTGATTTCTTTCAGTATGCCATGCTTTTTGATGGTGCTTCACATTGGGATTAGAGTGTGTTCTCATATTTCAAATATACCTATAATGGTATTATTGTCTATTATACATGTGATTGCAAAAAGAAAGAAAAAACAGAAAAGGGTCCAAAATTGCAGTTTTGAAAGGGAAGAACTTTTTAAAAATTTAATGACTATATCTAAATATATGCCATATGTATATGATGTTGAAATAATTTTAAATTATACGGTTATAATTATTTATGGAGGAATTGATAGAGACCTGTAATTTTTCATGAATGCAAAACATCCTTTTAATTACATTGAAGTCATGCATCAATGTGTTTTTTTAATTACTCTTCTTTAGCCTACAGTTTTATGATACATGTTGTAAAATGAAGACTGGCCCTTCCTTAAATTCCAATATTAATCAATAATCCCTGTATCATAAAACAGACAACAAATTCATTAGAAAGAGCTAAATGTGCTAAATTTAAAAGTGAACAAGGAATGATTTCTTAATTAATTGAAAACCCTAAAGACATTATTTTACATAAATTAGAAAGAGTCAGAGTCATTTTCCCTGCTTATTCAGTTATTTAGCTTACCTTAAAACATTCATATTAATACAGCTTCACAGGTAATAAACTTGGAGAAAAACAGACTTGATAGCTGAGATATTTATATAGAGTTCTCAATTTTATTAAGATAAGAAAATTTTTTTCGCCCATTTCTGCCTCTCTTCCCAACAGTAACCCATGTCTGTTGAAATGTTCACCTTCTGTAAAAGTATATATTTCTTAAGTTTTGCTTCTCTTTAGTTAAGTACAATGGGAAAATGCTAGCTTATGGGCTAGTTTAGGGGCACAGAGGCCAGAAAAATTAAGGCACTTCTAAATATATAATTATCAGAAAACTCGAAACTTCATTTATATTTGCAACATTGTAGTGAGGTCTTCCAGTAGTCACGTCCTTGCAGAATGGTATGTGTATATGTGTAGAGTGACTTATTTACACATGTACACTCACATGTATGATTTAGTTTTATCATTGAGTTGAGCACATTGTCACTAAATTAATCATTATATGATTCCTGATCTAAACAACAGTACATTCCACATTGTGTCAACTCTTATGTCTTGAGTGAAAACTCCATAAGCAAATCAGTAGAGAGTTGCCTGGCTTTAATCTCCAGTTCTAGTAAGTATTTTATGCTCAAGCCACTAGATACAGCTATGAAAAAATGTAGAGATTGTTTATATAGAGAGAAACATACTTTTAAAAGTAACTATGAATCCCATTCATTTGAATCTTATACTTTACTTCAAAGGGAGAAGCTATTGATTTTTCTGATTTCTGTGTATCAGCCATGACCCTGGAAAGAAATAGAATCTGACAGGGATGGTTCAATAGAACACAATAAAGTGACTACTTTCAAAGGTGTCAGCAGATTTAAAGGAAGCAAAAAGGACTATTGGGGTACCTACAGACTACTAGCAATAAGAAGTCATTACATACCCCGCTTCCCAAGTCTGAAGTGTCAGGTGAAGGAAGTAGTATTTTCTAAATTCAGTAAGAAATAGGACAATGCAGGAGGAGATTCCTAAAAGGAGAGTTAGGTATATAAGCTGCCACAGTGAGACTTAAGACTCAAAGAAGATGAAGGGGAATGAGGAAGAAATGCCCTAGACCCTTTCCTCTCTCCCTGCCTTTCTGTCTGATATCTGTGCCTCCCATTTACCAAAATGAACTGAAACAAGTCAGCGAGGTAGCTAAGAAAATGTAATTTATAGGGATCAGCCTCTCAGGCACAGGGCAGAACAAAGAAGGGTGTAAAAAGGGATTGAGCCATGCCAACAGCAAGAATATTTAAAGAGTTGAAAAATAAAACCTCCACCAACGTATAATTTTGTATTGGTGAAATTAACCTTCGAAAGTGAAGAAGAAATATTTTATTGGACAAATGCTGAAGAAATTTGTTGCCAGTATATCTGCCTTGCAAGAAAAGAAATACTCCAGAGAGAAAGAAAATGATGTAGGTCAGAAAGTTGGATCTACATAAAGAAAAAAATAACATTGGAGAAGGAATAAAAGAAAGTAAACTCAGATCTTTTCTTTTTCTTATTTCTAATGATCTAATAGATAATCTGTTTCAAATAATAAAAACAGCAACAATGTCTTGGGTGATTAGAGCTTATGGATAAGATAAATGAATGACAGCAGTGTTATAAGGCTTGAGAAGGAGGAATGGGGAATATTCTGTTATAAGATATCTACATTTAACTGAGGGGCAAAATGGTTTTGGAGTGGGGGCAGAGGGAAAATATCATAATTCCCTACTTCAGTCAACGTCAGAGCCATCCTTAACTAGTTCAACTTCACTTGGTTTTAATCATAAATTATTTCATTTTATTTTCTTCCTAGTAACTGAGAGAAAATAGAAAAAAAAATGGAAGTGGTAAGGTACAAGTGAGAACCTAATATAGCTTATCTTTTCTGATAGATTTAACTGTTCCTCCTAACCTCGTCTCATTCTACAGATTTAGTATTTTTCTGCAAACCTCCCTTTCAAGAACCAGTTGTTTTGTCAGATTTCCCTGTTTTCAAATTGAAGATTTATTGAGATAGCCTTTCTCCAATTTTCTTTTTTTCTCTTTTAAAAATAGGGATTTATATATATCTTTAATCTTATTCTCTTCTCCAATTTTCTAAAAATATTTCCTCAGAATTTTGAAATCCTAAAACATTTCATTTACTACCATTAAGATAGCATGCAGCTGAAGATAATTAACACACACACGCACACACACACACACCCCTACCTGCACAGCTGTACGTGTTAAACCCAGTTCAGTAATTCAACAAAGTTCTCAATATTCCAAATAAAGCTGAACCATAAAGTTAACCCCAAAATTTCACACACACACACACACACACAAAAATCTTTTAAAAATGATTAAGGAAATATGAATGACTTAAATTCTTGAAACATCATTTGAATGCAATATATAGGAATATTTAAGCAATATGTAATGTAATATGGATTAGAGGCTATTTTCAAGTAACCAGACTTCAGAATCTTTAACACTTTTTTTAAAAAATGAATGGAACTCTGGGATGTAAACCTACATAAACCTTTTTTAAATCCTCCTCTAAATTGAGTCCATTTTTGAAACCTCGTTTAAAGTCAAATAAAATGCTGTCTGTGGTTTCCATAACAGGTTCCCACTTTCAGGCTTCAGTAAGTAAGTATATTGCTTATGTGGCTCAGGAAAGTTTTTGAACCAAATTACAAATGGCCATTATTTGTGAGTTTTTTTATTTTATTTTATTTTATTTTTTTTATTTTAAGCATTCTCTAGTAAGGCCTCAAAACAGAATGCCACACAATAAATCTCTCTCTTCCACTCCATCCCTCACACTCCCCTCCCTCCCTCCTCCTTCTCCCTCTCTTCTTCCTCCCCGCTCCCTCTTCCCCGCCTGCCTGCCTCCCTCTCTCTCTCTCTCTCTCTCTCTCTCTCTGACATATTAGAGAAAATAGCACAAGTAGCTACACAAGTCCTCTAAAAGCTTCTCTTAAGATTTGTCAGGAAGCTAATGAAGCCTAAGCCTGTGTCAGAGTCCCTCCATTTCATAGAACTCTTCAAAAACACTAGTAAAGGTTTCATATAGACACATGCTTGAAAAATATGCAAAACTAAGAAGGTCCTCAAATTTTAGACCCCACATCTTTAAATGAATATCGCTTTCATCACTTGTTTCTTAGGATTACCTACTCAACCTTCACAAAACCCTTTTTAACATGAAAACAGCCTTGCTATGGACAAAAACTGGTGGTATTAAGAGCAGAGTAAGTATTGTAATGTGTAGGGAATTTCTTTTTAACATTTTTAAGTAAGAAATTAGAAAAGGATTTTGATTTGAGCCTACAAGTTTGCTGAAGCTGCAATTTAAATGTCATCTACATAAATTTATATTATTTTCATTATGCTTTCTTGCACAGTAATAACTTGGTTTAAACTTTCATAAATATATTTGCGAAATGTTTTTGAATATTCAGTAATGACAAAGTGTCATTTGGAGCCTGTCTTTCTAAGATCCTGAATATTTAGTTTAAAAGATATCCAGAATTTTTATTCACACATTTAATGTCTTCTTAAACTAGAGAATTGTAACTTTTAACTGTTGTTATTATATAATCTAGTCGCAATAGCCTTTAAAACAAAGAGGAGCAAGTGCAAAGACAGCTGTGTAAACATGCCATTGTTGCATCTAATCTCCGTTGACCTTTACAGTTTTACTCTTATATTGCTTTGTGTGCATATATATCAGTGTCAGTATCAGGGGTCTGAAAACTTTGGGCTATAGACCAAACCTTGGCCACCATCTTTTTTTAATTAACCTTTTTATTTTTTAGATAATGTAGATTCACATACAGTCATAAAAAATTATACAGAGAGATCCTGTGTACCCAGTCCCTCCCAATGGTAACATATTGCAAAATTGTAGTACAATATCACAACCAGGATATCGACTTTGGTAAAGTCAAGGTACAGAATATTTCCATCACAGCAAGGAACCCCCATGTTTCCCTGTTTTTGGCCAGGCCTACTTCTTTCCTGCCCCCACTTGCTCCTTAACCCCTGGCAACCACTAATCTGATCTCCATTTGGATGATTTTGTAATTTCAAAAACATTATATAAATGGATTTATACACTATGTAACCTTCTAGGATTGGCTTTGTTCATTTGGCAAAATTATCTGGAGATTCTTCCAGGTTTTTGTTGTGTTCCTTTTATTTCTGAGTAGTATTTCATGGCATGGATGTACCAGAGTTTGTTTAACCTTACACCTATTAAAGGACATCTGAGTTTTCAGTTTCTGTGTATTACAAATACACCTGTTATGAACACTCATGTACAAGTTTTTGTATGACCAAGAATTTTTATTTCTCCAGGATTAATACCTGGGAGTAAAATGTCTGAGTTCTATGGCATTTGCATGTTTAATTTTTTGCAAAGCTGCAAAACTGTTTCCCAGAGTAGCTGTACTATTTACATTCCCACCAACAATTAAGTAACCCAGTTTCTATACATTTTTGTCAGCATTTGATGTTGTCACTATTTTTTAACTTAGCCATTTTGATGTGTACATTGTTATATTGCATTGTGATTTTAATTTGCATTTCCCTAATAGCTAATGATGTTGAAGTTGAACATTTTTCATAAGCTTATTTGCCATCTATATATTATCTTTGGAAAATATCTCTCTATGTCTTTTGTCCATTTTCTAATGGAATTTTTGTTTTTTTTATTGTTTTATTTAGTATTTTACTTTTGAGTTTTATGTTTTTTATGTATTCTAGATACTAGTCCTTGGTTAGATATGTGGTTTGAAAGTATGTTTCCTTTAGCTCTTTTCATCCTCTTAGTAACAAACGTTTAAAATTTTGTTGAAGTCCTGTTTATCGATTCTTCCTTTTATGGACCATGCTTTTAGTGTAAAATCTAAGAACTCTGCTTAGCCTTAGATTCTAAGATTTTCTCTTACATATTTTTGTATATACTTATATATGCAAATGTATTTATATATATTTTTATAAGATGTGAGACCTAAGTGTTCTGGCACTATTTGTTGAAAAGACTATCTTTGCTCCACTGAATTGTTTTTGGATCTTTGTCTAAATCAGTTGGCCATATTTGTGTGGTTCTCTATTCTGTTCTCTTGATCCATGTGTCTATATTACCACCAGTACCATTCTACGTTAATTAATATAGCTGTATAATCAGTCCTAAAATCTGATAGACTTGTTCTTCCTAATTAACTCTTCCTTTTCAATATGAAACCATATGGCCATAGAGATTTATTTTTCAGAATTTTTTAAATTATAAATTCATTTCCTTATTAGCTATAGAGCTATTCAAATTATCTATTTTATATTGGATGATTGGCAGTAGTTTGTGTTTCACAAAGAATTGGTTCATTTCATCTAAATTGTCAAATATTTGTGTGAATAATTGTCCATAGTGTTCCCTTATTATCTTTTTTTTATGTTTGCCAAGTCTGTAGTGATATCCTGTTACATTCTTAACATTGGTAGTTTGTGTCCTCAGTTTTTTCTTTGTCGCTCTTGTTAACACTTTGTCAATTTTATCGATCATTTTGAAGTATGAGCTCTTTGTTTCACTGATTTTCGCTATTGTTTTTGTCTTCAATTTTATTGATTTCTGCTCATTTTTTTCTTCTTTCTGCTCGTTTTAGGTTTATTTTGCTCTTCGTTTTCTAGGTTCTTGAGATGAGAGCTTGGATTATTGATTTGAGACTGTTCCTCTTTACTAATGCATGCATTTAACAGCAGCTTTTTAAATACATGGCTTAATTTAACATACGTGACCATCTTTTATGGTAGACAGTGCACATGGTGTTATCTTTAAAATCTGATCCCTCTATTAGGTACCTCTCCAGGCAAGTGTCCTCAAGCTTATTCATGTTTATTGATTAACAAATAGATTAAAATGTATAATTTTCTTTTAAATACGTCAAGCATAATCTCCTTGAGAAAGAGACCAGGAGTTATAACCTTATATCCTTAACGTAGAAAAACTGGCCTTAATAAATGTTTAATAAATAAATGATAAATAAATTGCACAGCCCAGTGCCATTGTTTTAAATGATAATTTAATACTGTAGTCATCCAATAGTGCCAAGATTCAGAATCTCTTCTAATATATACTTGCAAACAGATTTGGTACCCAGCCCCCAAAGGATTCAGCCTCGATTTTGAGTTTTATAATTATCTGTGTTTTGAATTTCTTTCTTCCTTGCTTGTGCCTGTTTTATTTTAATTTATTGGAATAATATTGGTTAATAACATATAATTTTCAGGTGTACAATATTATGATTCGACATTTGTGTTCGCTATTGTGTGCTCACAGCCTGAAGTCTATTTTCCTTACATTACTGTTTTCTTTTTCCCGAACTGATATCATTGAGCCCTTATTATACATTATACATTTTTGAGAGCCCATGATGTCAACATAAATAGTAACCAGTCCTTAACATAAGAAGTTTATATCTGAGTAGTGAAGGTACGTACATTCATATCATTAGACCCAACTACAAATGTGGCTGAAGGGAGGCTCAAAAAATCTTCATGGAGAGGGCAAGTTTAAACGAAGTCTAGAAGCATAAAGAACCATAAAATACACAGACAAAGGTAAAAAAGATAAAGAAATTGCAAACAGAAGCAATAGCATACACATAACAAAGTGATAGGCAGTGGTGATGAAGTAATTCAAAGGGAAGACGCAACTCCTGTTCTGATGGAATTTGCATTCCAGCAGGTAAGACACACATTAAACATATATGTAGCTTATTATACATGCAACAAAGGAACAAAGCAGCATGCAAAGAGAACATACATGGTAAACTCTTGAAATAATTTGAAATATAATGATAGGAAAATATATGAGATCACTTCAGAGGAATATAGATAAATGTAATGTAACATTAAAAAATGAAGACCAGAGCTACATTGCAAAGACTCTTTTCATCCCTGATCATATTTTCCACTAGAGTATCACACTAGTACCAAGTATCCTTCCAAGACTGATATGGTGATGCTAAGCCCATGTGCTAATAATTTTTTACTTATATCAGTGGCCCCACTCCCCACTACCACATTTGTTTTATGACATTCTCTGACATACTCTTTGCCCTGAGAAGCTTAGCTTTTCATCTCCATCACCAAGGCATCTTACACTCTACCAGCAAATTGTGTGACATCAGAAAGAGATTAGAGAATAGGGGGAAAAAGAGTTTCGGGTATTTATTTTTCACTTTCCGTGTGCCTCACTAAAGTCTTGGTAGTGGCTGTATGTGTCTCTTACTCTTCCAACAACATTATTCCCTCACCTTGACCCACCAGGCCTAGGAGTAAAAACAACTTCCCACTTTTGCTATTACCTAGATCACTCGCCATCCTTTATTTGTTTTCATGACCCTGCCTATATCTCTGTTTATAGTTATTTCAACAAGTTACTTTCTGTTAAATGCTTTTGAGTCTGTCTGTTTCCTGCCAGGACCTTGACTAATACAGTATAAGAGATGCAACTATTATATCTTAGTACTAATTCCAAGCTTACTAGCATTGATGTGTTTAATTTTTTTGTCCTTATAATACCTTTGTTTCATTCAGAATTCTTTAAACACTTTGTTAATTCCTACACATTTACCTCCTAAAATATACAAATGAGTCAGCCATTATTTTTATAAAACAGATAAATTAGTTTTGAGTTTTACTTATAGATACTAAGTAAATGTCCTCTGTCTTGACCTTATAGAAAGCATTGCTAGGTAATACCAAGTTCTGAAGTCAAATTATTTTACAAGTGTCATAGATTTCATTGTCTCTGGAAATATGAGTTAAGATATGCTCTCGGCTTCACACATTGTTGCTTTTCTTTGGTCCAATGGAAAAAATTCTGACCGTTTAAGAATGAACCCACAGAGTTCAGATATTCATTTTCTATTTTTTTATGGGAATTAAAATGTCAAAGCAGTATAAATTATACACACATGTGCACATGCACATACAGAGAAATAATAATGTGTATCAACATAGGTCGAAAGGAGGGAACATGAATTTCCACCTTGCCTAGCAGTAACGAAGGAGCAATCCCCTTTCCATTCTCCATCAAAACAGTGTCAGAAGAGGTTAGCTAAAACAGAAGTTTTCAATAAGATCCAGAGCTTTATAAAATAATACCCTAAATGTCCATATTTCTGTTTAAAATCTCTCATCAAACCAAGAAAAAGGAAAATCTCAACTTAAATGATAAAAGACATCAACAGTCACCTACACCAAAATGACATAGATGATAGAATTATCTGCCAAGGCTATTAAAGCAGCCATCATTAAAAAAGAAATGGTTCAATAAGCAATTATAAACTTGCTTGCAACAAATAAAAAATAGAAAGTCTCAGCAAGAAATAGAAGACATATAGAACAAAATGAAGTTTTAGAACTGAAAAATACAGTAATCAAAATAAAATTCAATAGATGATCTCAACAGCAGGTTGGAGGGGGCAGAGGGCAAAATCTGTAAACAAGAAGATAGAACAATAGAAATTACCCAGTCTGAATAAGAAAGAAAATAGACTGATAAGAAATCAACAGAGCTCAAGTGACTTGTAGAAGATCTATGACGCATGTCATCAGAGTCCTGAAAAGAGAGAAAAAAGAAAGTGTTGTTGAACAAGTGCTCAAAGAAATAATGACTGAAAAATAACCAAATTTGGCAAAAGACAAAAGCCTACAGATTTAAAAAGCAAAGTGAACAAACAGGATATACCCAAAGAGATCCATGCCTGTACCCATCACAGTCAAACTCCTGAGGACTAGTGATGAAGAAAAAAATTTCTTGAAAACAATGAAAGAGAAAAGACTCTATAAGCTAAAATCAAATGTCACAATTTCTTATGAGAAACGATTGAATCCAAAAGGAGGTAGCATGACATTTTTCATGTGATTAAAGGAAAGAACTGTGAATATCCAGAAAAGAAAAGAGGAGACAACACTTCCAAACACATTTTATGAGGCAAGAAGTACACTGATAAGAAACGAGACAAGCACAGTACAAAATACAGACCTATAGCCTTCATAGATATAGGGACAAAAATCCTTAACAAATTTCATAAGTCATATTAGCTAGCTAAAAAAGAATAATCACATGGTCTCATTAATCCATTCAGGAAAAAAAAGAAAACAACTCACAAAATTCCCCACCCATTCATGATAAAAGCTCTCAGAAAACTAAGAATGAGGAGGATTTCTTTGACTTAATAAAGAATATCTACAAAAATCCTATAGCTAATGTTATAATAATGTAGAAAGATTTTAATGCTTCTTCCTAATAATAGGATCAAGGCAAAGCTCTTTGCTTTCAGGCCTGCTATTCTTTATAGTACTGAAAGTTCTAGCCAGCATAAAAATGCAAGAAAAATAAATATACAAGCATATAATCAGTATGGAAAAGTTAAAACTGTCCCTATTTACCGGTGTTATGCTGGTTATATAAAATATTTCCCAGGGATTCTATAAAATCGCTTATGGAAATAATGAGTGCAACAAGATCAACATAAAAAATCAAAATCAATCATATTTCTTTATACAAGAAATGAACTGGAAACCAAAATGTA
>NW_024351733.1:1422487-1510315 GCF_902729225.1 Pteropus medius
ATATATTGACAAGTACCAAGTTGCCTGAATCCTACTGGCCTCAGTGCCAATAAACTACCCATAGATAGTACATTTCTCCTTTGGATTTATCAAAAAGAGATTTTTAAAGAGCACCTAAGAAATGTGTACCTTCATAGAATGTGCAGCATTTCAACCAACATGGATCATTGTGGGGAAGGGAAGCAGAAATGGCGCAGAAATGATTTTTCCCAAATTAATAAATTTGGGAACATTATATAAATCTTATAGTTATCAAGCCTGTTTCTTTCTAGCTTATTTATCCCGTGAAGCTCCAGTAATGGTAGTACTTAAAATTATGTTAAATAATTGAATAAGTGAGGAAAATGACTCAGACTCCTCCCAGTTTATATAAAATACTGCCATTAGGGTTTTCAATTTCAATTTCTTAAGAATTTACTCCTTGTTCACTTTTAAGTTTATCATAATTCTTTCTAAATAATATTCTACCCATTCTATTATATAGGGATTACTGGTTAGTATTAGAATATAAGCAAGAACCAGTCCTTATTGTACAACATGTATCTTTAAACTGTAGGCTAAATAGAATAATTAAAAAGCATGCTGATGTAAGCCTTCAGTTATTATAATTGTTATAAATGCAAAAAGAACATCTTTGTAAAACATGTTACCAATGTTTCCTATACATATTGGACTCACCTGTTGCATTTAAAATAAAAATAAGAAAGAAGATAAAGAAGCCTTCTAGTGTCAAAGAATGATTTATAGACATGCTGAACGACATATTATAATTGTGTTCATTTAATACAGAAAAAGCATCTATTGAAAACCATTAAATAATTTATCATTAATTCAGTGTCTAAGAGAATGGTGTTTTAATAACAGTCACCAAAGAAATTGAAGAAAGTAATTTTTTAGTTAAAAATATTTTATCAAAAGCCACGATGGAAATTTATCATTTTAGGAGGATTTCTTTGTTCCATTAAAAGAGTGTTCTTTATTTTAGCAGGAACCTTGTCCCATGAGACCTATACACATTCTGCCTTCAGAGGTCAGCTGTTACAATCTGTTGCTGCTGCTTCTCTTATTCAGACTGTTGGCATCATCAATACATGACTTTGAATTGGCTCCCCAGAGTAGAAATTAAGTTTGGTATGCAGTGGATACATAATGAATGGAGAGATTATTCTTAGCATTTCCTTTTGTTCAGTAGAGTGAAATTTTTAGTGTTGTTGAGAGAGTAAAATAAAGAAAGGCATTTAAAAGTCTATTCTGGATCAGTATTTTTTGCTCTGTCGTTTTGGAAATGTGCATAGAAGTTACAGAAAGTATTGTTACAGTTTTGGACTAAAGAGGTTTTATGTTTAAAAGGATTTGAGAGCAAGTACTCTGTCCACTGTGCTATTCTGGTTTGGATATTAATCAGAACACAGTTGAACATTATTTGAATTCACAGGACTTGTCATGCTGGAAGCACAACCTTATATGTAGTGGCCATGCGCAGTCCTATTATGGGAAACCAACTTGAGAGAAAAGGCGGGTCTCTTGTTTCTGCGCAGGTCCTGGAATTTGAAATATCCAGGGGCCTCTACAGAATTCTGGCATCAGTTACTATGTTGACTCACTCAGTGTTGGGATCACTCACTTTCCCCTTACAAGACTCAGATCTTGGAGGCAATTAGTTTCAGAGAAAAACCGAATAGGAAAAACCAAAGTGTTATTTTTTTAAAGGCTGCTGAAGTTGCTTGGTTTCTCATCATTCCTAAACCTACTGAAGCAATAAAGTTGGGAGAAACTTTACCAAGATTTTTATTGCTGCCTTGATATATACATTTTATTTTCCAAATGCTTTGGTGGGAAGAAGTAGAGGACTGTTGTAAGTACAAAGTAACTAACAATATTTTTTACAATGGCATAAGTTTTAGCTTGTGACAAGCTCACTGATTAGGCAGATTGATTTTAAATTATTGTAGAAGTCTGTGCTTGCTTCAGAACCACATATACTCAAATATTATAGTAGTGTGTGAAGAAATATAAATGTTATATGTATTGTACACATATATATGTGCAGGTGTACGTGTTTCTCACTGTGAAAATTTTTCAATAGCAATGAAATAGAGTTTAAATTTTTGTCTTTGCAAATATTATCGAACACATTTTTCCTATTTAAGAAACCACTAAAGTAATAGAATATGCATAACTGACTTAGAGTATTTGTAACAAACCATTTTACTTGTTGTGAAATCGTTTGTGTATCTGAGCTATTATCATCATTATTTGATGCTTCCGTATTTAGTAATGTTACATGTGGGGTCGTGACCTAACAAATATTTTCAATGAACTAATTGCTGTATGAGAATGACTTCTAGAAGCCTCAAGGTTAGAAAAATTTTATCTGGCATATCATGGAGAAAAATAAAAGTAAAATGAATTGTGATGGATAAATGGAGGTTGAGAAAAGTATTGATAAATATTTAAAAGTTCCTTTCTCATATTACATTTAGTATTTTGAATGTACTTCTCTGTAGCATATTATGAAAATTCTTTTAAATAATATGATCTATGTTGGCAAATGATCAGACACTTGTTGAGAAAACAACATAAAAACATGAGGGACTGCTCATATTTCACAGTAAAGTCACCATGTTGTTCCTTATCAGTGATGACCTCGCTTTTCAGTAAAGCTATTTAATTTGAATTTTATACAAAGTACAACTGTTTTGTTTATTTTAAAAAGTCATGATGACTAATGAAAAATTTAAAAATCGACTGTGACACAATAAAAATAATATATAAAAATAGTATATCAGGAGTACAATGTGTCCCAAAGAGATAGATGATTATATTCTTTTTTTCCTGCCTTGACATGTGAATTATAGTCATTCTGAAATAGATAGGAGGGCAATGTCTATAAGTAGGAATAAAAAAAAGTAAATCTCTCCAAATAAGTAACTCTTCAAAACTTCTGGAAAAAGAATCACAACAGAAGTTTTGCCTCTGAGAAAAATTTGTGGAAAAAAATTAACATTGTATATTTACTGATTCACATTATATGTTACCAGATTTTATGGTAAAACATTTTTATATAACTTCCATATAAATTTCTTGATGAGTATAGGAATTTCTTTCTGATTGAAAAACTATTCAATTTACTAATATTACAAAACTACAATAGCATATATTCTTTGCAATACACACACGTATTGATTGATGGAGCAATTGATATATTTACAAAATTAAAACTATAAACCAGTGTATAGAAAAATTTAGAAAGAATAGCAAAGATGCAATTCTGGAATGAAGCAAGGCAAAACTACTCTCTGTTTGTCATAGGTAGTTAAATAACTTTTTAAATCCTTAATTAGAATTTGAGGAAAGCTAACTTTTTTGAGACAAGCCCTGTAGAAGTATATTATAGTTCATTTTTTAAAATATCAGATAATACTTATGCTACATGACAATGGGTTTGTTAAAAGAAACTGAATATATTCACAAGGTTATATTATACATTAACTTTTACTTGTTGACAGCATACTGCTATTTGAATGTATTGACATTTGAGTCCAGTTTTTTAAATTACCTTAGTTTGAAAACCTTAAAAGAGTACATTTGGTTGGTTTTTAACAAAAATAGTTACCAATTAATAGGATTGTTGTATTAATATAAGAATTGTTTACTTTTAAAATTACTCAAATACTGCACTGCAAAGAATTATCAAAATAATTTATTACAAATTTATATTTCATTCAAATTTTAAATGATGTTAATTATCTTGAGATCTAATAAATACAAATTTTAGAATTTCATTTGCAGAGTCTTTTAAGGGCATTTTAACTATGAAAAAGAGATTGCTTGCTGATCTAAAAAGAAAATATACTTTTTTAATTTGGTAAGCTTTCTGTATCCCTTATATGGCATAATATTATGGAATATACAATAGAGAAAGACATGTAGAATTACTCTAAACTTAAAAAAAAAGACTACAAAATGTTTTTTTGTAAATTTATGTTATTTAAGGAAAAAGGTGTTGATTGACACTACTCTAGCTTGACAGAACTGAAATATTAATTCATAATTTGGACAGTGGAATTAATACAGCTTCCTCTTCAGTCCTGAAGTATTCATTTGAAATCCTGTAGTCCAAGTCATTTGCTACATGTAAAACAAACTATTGAGTTCTTAACCACTTGTGTGGTTTAATAAAAGAGATTAAAATCTTCATTGCTTTGGAAATGTCAGGTGGTTTTTTTTTAATTCTTTTTTTTTTCATCATGGCTTTATCACAATAATAAAACAGTGATTTCCCAAACTTCCCTTTCCTTTCCACTTTCTACTATACTATTTCCCTAATTTATTAAAAATGATTTATCATATTTTTCATTAAACTATTCTTCTATTACAAATCAAGAATCACGACATTTTGTTTATAGAAATACATACATACACATTTAATCACAGTACTAAGTAACTTAAGAGAGATATTGAAAATTAATTGAAATTAATCTTTCTTTAAAGATCATTTTCTGTTCATTTATTTATTTTTTATTTTAAACACACATCATTTTTTAAGAAATGTACAAATAAGACTAGTCTGTTTTCTGTCCAGCAAAACATAAATGAAGAGCCTCAAGGCTTAAGTGTTAAAAGTTTCGTTAACTGCATGAAGAGATTTGTTGTGATTGAATCTTTTCCATTACATTTTAAAATAAAATTAATGCTAGTTATATTTCTTTAAAGCATATATTATTTCTCAAAGGCAAGCTTTTTATTTAATGCAGATTAGAGAGTTCAAAGAATTTATAATGATAGGAACTTGACATTTCTGCCTTTCATTCTGAAAAGATACATTGATTAAAGTGATGTCAAACTCAGTTAATGGAGGCGGTGTAGTTATTTCAGATATACAGGGTATGTAATTTGAAGGCAAGCCAGATCACAATGAGAAGGAGTAATGATGGCTTTGGTTTATTTTTATACAGTACATTCAGGTTTGGGTTGGATTCAGAGGAAGACAATGGTTTTCTTTTTCACAAAGTCCTGCCATGGTCCTAGGAAATGTGCGTTCTGTTATCAAGGCAGTGGGTTCATATTGGAACATTTTTGGAAGAAAATCATAGGCTGCGGTATGGGATATGAGAAGACTTTTTTATTAACTACTACCAACTTCCATAGCAGAATTTCATGAAAATATTTATTATTGGGGAGTGTGCTCCATGCAGCAGGCTGATCTTCAAAACACAAACAGACAAGCAAATGAACACCTTGTGGTCTTTAACTTTCTCCTCATTTAAAAACATCTATTAATTAAACTTCCTTGGAGCTTCGCTCTATACAATATTGACAGTAATTAATATAACACAAATTTAGAGTTCGGAAATTTAATTTTAATACAGATATGAATGTTAAATTGTCGTACTATAGTGGTTTTTTATTGAGCCGATTTGGGAGGGTTTGTCTACTTATATGTAGAATTGTTCTTAAAATCTTTAACTTTGTAAAATTTCAAGCTCCATCTAGTTAACATTAAAAGTGAACGTGTCTTTCAGAGATTCTACTATTTCCTCTTGAAGGGAAGAGTAACCCTGCTCTTTGTGAATCACTCATATGCAAACTATAGTTTGAAGATTAACAGTTAAAATGATTTGGTTTACTTCTCTGAAATTCATAGCATAAAAAGCTTGTTTTTCTCGTATATTACAGCCTGTTACAATTTTGTGCATGCCTTTTTTTAAGCTAATGGCTCCTCCAGGGATTCTGAAACACTTTTAACCAGAACTTTTCTCTTTCCCTTTTCAAGATTAATGTCCTGAATATGGGGCGGGGCGGGGGGAGCGGGGAGGGCTTGCAGTGTTTAAAAGATATCTTAAATTTCTCAGCCAGTCACAGTTCTGATAGGCAGCCAATAGAATGAAGATGGGGACAGGAAATGGATGGCCCTTCTGGCTCATGCTTAAAAGAGTCCTAATCTTATGGTCACACAACCGCTACTCATGCCCATTAACAAAACCAAAGGGCAATACTCCTCCCATAGCTCATGTCTTGCACTTAGGCTGCCATTTTAACAAAGAATTTCCATTCAACTCTGCGCTCAATCTTTATGTTATTCTGACATCCTTCATTCAACATACCTGGGAATTTCGATAGGTGAAAGAACACACAAGGCAATTTTCTGAGGTTCTACAATCCCTAGAGGGCTTTCACATAGTATATGTAACAATATTAAGCATTGAGAAAACAAGTGTTGCTAGCAGTCTGGATTAAGTTTGGAGATCGATTTCTTCCTGGTCTCTTTTATTATCTTTTACCTTCTGCTTCAGTGCCTCACTTTCCCTTTGTCATTACACACTTCATTCTTCACTAATGAAAGGTGTAGGAGAATCGACAATTATCTTTTAACTGGCATGGAACTGTCATTTCTTTGTTATGCAGGTAAAATGCTGCTGTTCTTGTTTTGTTTTTCCTAAGTCTTCCAGAATTGTTAATTTGGCATTTTGATTCCATATAATTTTAAGTAAATTATTTTTCTTAAATTAAAATAGTTGGAAAATTGATTTTTTTTATACATCAGCTTTGATAGTCAAAAAGTATCTAGGGCTAGTTAAAAATGTTTAGTTTTATGTTACTGTTCAAGTAAAAGAATCCAAGGGAAGCCTTGCCTCTATTTTTATTTATTTTAGTTTTTATTATTATATTTATTTCAGAAGAAACTCTGGTTGTTTAAATGAATAGGAGGAATATTAAAGCCAATGCTTATCCATATAATAAAGTCATGATGTAGATAGCTGAATAGGTTTTAAACAGGATTAAAACACTTTTAAAGAAACTTTTAAAATCAGATTTTTGAATTGTCATACTTTTAGTTTATATTTAATAAATACTCAGCCCATTCATGGGTATTACAACAGCAAATTTACATATGCCAAAATAACATACAATCTTTTGCCAGTTTTTCTTCAACTTTTAGATATGCTTTATCTCCACCATTATGAAATAATTGATGTTTCCAAAAGACTAGTATTGAGTTCAATGTGTATTATAATGTCTCATATTATGTCCAATTATGGGCAAATAAAGAATGTAGCCTTTCGATGTTTTCATTCTCTCCTTGGTTTTCGCTTTGTTTTGTTTTAAATTGCTCTCACTCCTTCTATTCTGTTTTTGGCTAAGACTGTTATAGAATCAGGACTATAAAAGGGCATAAACATCAGTGGCTTTTTGCTCATTCTTGGCACCCATCTTTATTTGCACACAACTTGTCCGCTTCTTTATCAGATTACAGCAGCAATTCTACCTTAGACTGAGCTAAGTGCTGACTTAAAGGACATGGGAGTACACACACTGTTTCAACTGCAGATTTTAGCCTTGGAAACTATATGAGGTCAAACTAAAGAGAAAAGAAAGGGAAAAATCACAGATGAAGAACTTCTCAAGTATTTTCATCAAAGGCAAATTGAGTAATTTCTTTTTTACATTGATACTCAAGAGGGCAATATTAAAAATAAACTGGTGACTAAGGGGGCAAATATAATCAAAATAGTTGAAAAACTGATGAAATTATCTATGAAAGTGGTGAAATCCAACAGCTCCCGTTATATTGTAAAATAATTAGGAAGGAAAAGGGAAAAGTAGACTCTAAAGAGTGTAACCAGATACAAGCAAGCAATGTTGGCATGTAGGTGGTTAAATAAAAGAGCTTACTGGAAGTTCAGACAGCTGAGGAATCCTGATTTAGCAGAGACTGAAGGGCAGGTCAGGAGCCATATGAACAGCTGCTGAAGAGCTAGAGGATTCCTTTGGATTAGGTGTACACACCACATCTCTAATGGGATGTGTCAGAGACCACCAAGTGTCATCACAGAGTTCACTTCATTCAAGCCTATGGACTTTGCAGTGTTTTACTTTAAGTGCCTAGAAATAGATTTGCTCTCAAAATAAAACCAGATTTAAAGGTATCAAAAGAAGAAACTTGGTAGATTTTGTATTGCATGGGTTTGGGTGACCACTGTTTAAAGAAGGAACAGTTTGTTATTCATTCATTTATTTATTCATTCAATTAATATGTATTGAATGCTTACTTTATTCCAGGTACTTGTGCTATGCTCTGGAGATAATGCTCTAAAAAGTGACCTCATTGATATTAGAATTTAGGAGACTATATATACAGGAATTCAATAAGGCAGACAAGAGCATTCCAAAAAGTCATAGAAGCAGCATCTAAATAGAATAATGAAATGCAAAGGAAAATAATATTTTTGTAAAAAGGAGTGTCCCTTTCAATCCTCAACTGCCCTTGGAACGAGGGCTATAGAATGAAGCACACATTCTTATAAAAATGTATAGTAGTGAGATTAGACTAGCATTAGAAGTTGGGGAGGGGTACCTAAGAAAATGACGTTCAAAGCAAGACAAAAGAATGGAGTTGGGGAACAGTTGTGCAAGGGAAAAAGAGGAAATGTGTTTCAATCAGAAGGAACAACATCTGTGAAGGTGTGACTTGGTATGAAGAAAAAAATTTTGAAAGAAAATCAGTTTTCCTGTAGTTGATAAGGGAAAATTCGGAACAAGCATCCAGCTGAACAACTGGACTGGAGTCCAATATTCAGAGCCTCGAAGGTCATGGGAGTGTTTTGTTTTGTTTTGTTTTGTTTTTTCTTTATTTATGGTGAGATCAATGGACAGCCTTTTAAGGATTTCAGGTAGAGCAGTGATAGGAACATATTGTGTGTGTGAGTGTGCTTAAAAACTTTCACTCTATTATTATGTAATTATCTAACCATTATGCTGTGTACTTGAACCTAATATATAATAATATTAAATGTCAACTCTAATCGAAATTTAAAATTAAAAAGAGACTTCACTCTGTTGTATGAACAAGAGGTCAGGGGATGTTAAGAGTAGGTGAAGGGACTATCAATCCAGTAGCTTCTTCAGGGGCAGAAGAGAGTGACATTGACTAGAATGGTGACAGTGAAATTGAAGGAAGCAAATTCATTCCAGATTTATTTTCGAGACAGTAGGAATTGGTATTGAATTGGATGTGGTGTCCTCCATGATATATAGAATTGGGTGAATAATGGTGCCATTTCCAAGGAGGAGATTTGAAGGGAAACTGGAATGATGGGAAGGATTGGAGGTATAGATACTAAGTTTTTATAGAGATGTAGGTACTGTGGATATGGAGATCTGAAACCTAGAAATGAAGTCATTATTGGGGACTTAAAATGTGAGCCATTGAGTATGGACGAGACCAGCTAGAAAGATCATAGAGTGTTAGTAAAAGGAGATTGGGAATTTAATAAGGAAGACAAGAGCACTCCAAAAAGTCATAGAAGCAACATCTAGATAAAATAATGAAATACTAAGGAAAATAATATTTTTTGTAAAAATGAGTATTCCTTTCAATCCCCAATTTAATGGCTTTATGAATGAGGATCTCACTTGCAGCACCAGGTGTCTTGGTTTCCACAGTCTCTGCCATCTATTTACCCCTAATTTCCTCTCCCACATTGCTATGTCTGTGAGATATCATCAAAATGTTGCCTTAGTAGAAAAGCTTCAATAAATATTTAAATTGTATAATGCATTCAGTTTTTTCCTATACTCTGCACTTCCTAAAAATACCTTCTTTGGAAACCCCATTTCAACTGACTACTGTATAATGAAATGAGCCTTCAGTGTAAAACATTTGTCATAGTCTGAATTTCAGTTGCTCAGTGACAGTTGTTAAGCAATATGAAAAATCATCCTTTAGAAAATACAGAATTGCATAGATATGATAAAGTAAGTTTGCACTTTATTTAATGCTGTTTTAGTTAATATAGATGCTTATTGGAGAAATGTCTAAAATTTCTTGAGAACCATTAGTAAAACTGATTTTTCTTAAATCTGGAAAAATAGTAAAAATACTAAAAAACATTGACAATTCAATTTAAATAAAATTAGAATTGTACTGAAGAGATAGAAGGCACTTGAGTAATTGAAATTTAGTCATGGATGAGTGTAATATACTTATCAGTTATCTTTTGGGGAAGTAAGAGTAGATAGAATATTAATATAATATTGAACAACTTTTTACTATTAGGTTTTTACTTGTAAATAAACGTTGAACACCTTTGATGTTCTCTCTGCTGTTTATGAGATTATAACTCTGTAAGTAAGAGAAAAATACACACACATACAGAGAGAGAGAGGGAGGGTGAGAGAGAGAGAGAGAGAGAGAGAGAGAGAGAGGTGCAACTACTATAATATGTCAAGAGAATTTACAAAGCAAGGTACAAATCAGCCACAAATGATTACTTATGGATGATGTGATTATGGAAGTTTCATTGAAGAATTCACCTTTATAAATAGGCTGTAGAGTATGAGCATATGGAGATGTGAATTAGAGAATGAATAGAAGAAGCAGTGATGCATAGACAAGGAATAATGTGGCATTGATCTATCTTATATTTATTGACAGCATCTTGTATGCGTATAGCACTATTCTAGATTCACCGAGTCTCGTATAGCATTTAGCAAGCCTGTACTGTGAAGCATTTCTCTGAGAATATTACATATATTTCAGCTAATTCCCATTATAACTCTAGAAGGTAAAGGGATATAATCAATTAATAAGCAACTGAGAATACCAACATGCAGGGAATTTTAGTAATTTGATTAAGGTGGCTCAATTTGTACACGGTGGAGTAAGGATTTGTACAGTGGCAGAGTGACCTAAGAGATCCAAGGTTTTTAACCAGTCAGCTGCCACAACCTCTCAGATTTTGATAAAGAAGAGGGTTTGTCAGAGCTCTAGAGAAGATAGAACAATACATAAAATGGAAGGAATCATGGTATCTTCTAACAAGAACTAAATACAGCAGGCACTTGAATAATGTCATTTCCTTCAACGTCTTTTTGTGATAACATTGATGAGCTGTCACAGGAACTTAACTCTTGTTTCTATCAATTACCCTATGGTAAAAATAGTTTCAGTATACATTGTTTCACTTCAAGTCACAGAACCTATCAATGACATTAAGTGAGGACTTACTGTATGTTCCATTGAGAATGTTCTTCAGAAAAACTCAAAACTTGTGGTTTCTTTACTCAAAGACTGTGGAACCTGGCACATTATAATTTCTTAAATAAAAACTGAGATGTCCTGAATAACCCAGCATCTATCCTCTGGACCTCCTCAGGGAACTGTCCATGATGATATCTGTTATCGGTCACTTGCTTCACTATTTATTCCTCTCTCAATCTCTTTTGTGAACTTGAAAAGATCAAAGAACAGAACTAAAACAGCACTTGATCTGTTTGTAATCATCTACAACAAGCTTCCTTAGAGTGGTTCTGAGTAGACATTTTTTCTGATTTTATTTCAGTTATGCATAGGCAACTGTGCTAGAGGAACAAAAAAAAACAAAACAAAAACAAAACTGAGAACTGGGCCCACATGAATAAGGTTTAGTACTGTGAACAAAAAAATTTGCATAGATGAATATGACATTTAAGGATAATGATAAGTACTATTCTTAGCAGTATTTAGCAAAAACAGTTCATTTAAATTTCTAATTACTATTGCATTTTACATAGGTAAATTTTCTTTTATCTGTACTTCATGTTAGTTATCCACAGTATTGTTGTATATAATTGTATATGGATATGTAATATACACTATACATAGACTGTGAATACTAGGCTATGAAGTAAATGACATCTCTAGAATAAAGCATTGTGCACCCTATACAACGTCAACATCGGATCTCCTATATCTATGATCAGAAATGATATTGAGAGTTTCTCTGACTTTGTAAGCAATTATATTCTCATCTCATCAAGAAATATGTATGCACACATATCTACATATTAAAAGAACAAGTCATATGGATGAGAGCAGAAGGTAAGGGGAAGTCAAAAATACCCCCCAAAATGCCAAAGACTATGATAACTTATTTTCAAACAAAAACCCTATTATCATGTTTTTCCTATGGTATAGATTTTTTAGTATTGTTCGATAACTGCAAATAGAAATATCAGGGTGTTGTAAATTTTACCTGTTATTTAAAATGCATCATCTTAAAAATTTTTGGAAAAAAAAATCTTTAATGCCCTAAAAAAAAAATTAAATAAAATGCATCTTCAATTTATTCACTCTAAGGCCATTGATCTTTGGATTAGCTATATAAATAAATTGCATCAAAGATACATTTTCAGAGACCCAATATCTTGATTTCCAATCAAACAATAGAAATTTGGTTCAACTAAAGTAGCATCGCTCTATAATATCAAATACACAAACATTTTTTATAGTTTATTGCTATAAATGACAATAAGTTGTATTATTACCTAAAAAATTGAGACCAATTAGGATATTTTTTTTCACTCTAATCAATCTTGCATCCCTTTTATTCTGTTTTACTAATGTGTGAAATTAGATGGAATTGTATGAAGTATCGTTTTCCTAGAAAAAAAGTTTTTATGACTTTAGTGAATGAAATAAATTAGCTCAGTTCTTTCAATATTGCTACTGTGAATAGATCTTTCTTTCTCCCTCACATACAACCTAGAAATTAAGTAGTTTGCTTATAAAAGTATTTGGTTTTAGTAATGTTTATAAAATTAATAAATATTAAAACAGAACTAAAATCGATTTTTCCACTCAGAAAATATAAAGAATGCTACAACACAGTTGGAAAAGCAAAAGTTTATTATATACAAATGTCACTCTCCAATTATAATAGAGAGTTGTAGTTTAATATTTTATTTATTCCTTAAGGAGCTAATAGTCATTTAATTTTAATATTAGACATTAGACATAACTATATTATTGGAGTTTTTTATTTTTTTTAAGAAAATAAAATTATAAATGGAAATATCATACTATAATAATAGTATGACAGAAATAAAAAATAAAACAAGGTATGTTTCTATTCTTTATATCTACCAATTGGACTAGAGATTCTTTTCCTTAGAATGTTATGCTTTAATTTTTTTTCTATTCAAACTTCTCCTGACTTAGTTCAAGTGAAGTAAAGAGCATCATGTCATTAAAAGCAATTAAGAAAATGTCTTGCTCTTTCTTGAACTCATAGCAATGGTCAATATTGACTGTTTTCTCCCCTCTTAAAAATGTTTCTTTCCTTGAGATCTGTGAATTGTACTTTCCTGATTTTATTTCCATTTCTTTTGGGTCAGTCCTTGACAGGCTGATTCTCCCTACTTGACCTTTAAATATTAGGATTCCTCGGGGCTTAGTCTAGTGAGGTTATCTTCTCACTCTATAGTCGCTTTCTTGATCTTTGCAGCCATGCCCATGGTTTTATCAACACTTATGTGCATATAACCAACCAAGTTATACCTCTAAGCTCAGATTTCTCCAATGAATTCCAAACTAGAATTTCAACTGCCTGGTTGGCATCTCTACTTGTATGTGACAAAGTTACCTCCAGTCTAAGTGCCCCAAACTAAACTTTCCCTCCACCCACCTGAAATATGATCTTTTCTCATTATTCCCTTTATCTATGCTGCCACCTATCCAGTTTTACAAGCTAGTGCCCTGTTTCATCCTTGAAACTCTTATCTCTCTTGCCCACTTGTGTCTAAGTCATTGCTAATTCCTGTGGGTTTCATCGCCCAATATCTGTTGATCTACTTCTCTTCATCTCTTCTACCATTACACTAGCCCAATCTGCTTTCTCTCACTAGGAATACAGAAGCAGTTTCCTTTCTGTTTTCTTTGCACACCTTCTCCCCCATTTCCTCTGATCTATTCTCTACATTACATCCAGTCAGCTAAATTCGATGATATCAGCATCCATTTAATCACTTGAGTACCTTCTCTTGGCTATTAGGAAAGCAAAACAAAATAAAATGAGATCTAAACACTGTCATCCTATCCTATCACGTCTCCTATAATGCTTCCCCGGCTTCACCACCTTTCTGGTTTTCTTTCTGTTCCTTGAATAGGCCTTGCTTCTTTCTGTTACAGGGCTTTTGCACATGCTTTTCTCTTTGTCTAGAACATTCCTTCCCTGTCTTATTCACCTAGATAACATCAATTTCTGTTTACAAGCCACTCCCTCTGGGTAAATGTCAGAATTTTCTAAGTAGGTGAAATCTCCCTACCATGTAATATCCCTTCATAACAGACCAGTGTTGTGATTCCATATGTATATAAGTGACTAATCAATGCTTATCACTCAAACCATTTGATAAGTTCCATAACCCAGACACCTCAGTTTTTTTTACTCACCATTGTTTTTCCAGAACTAGGCACATAAACATTTCTGAATAAGTGAATTGGTGTTTAATATTTTATTGCACACTATAATTACAGACATTTACATTTAAGAACATGTTATAATGATATAATTTGCATTTCATGAATATTTTATATGACAACAAAAGCACTTCAGTCCTGTTTGAAGCTTAATGTATATAAATAAATAATGAAGATTTGAATTTTTTTTCATTGTTTTATTTTCTTCTTGATTTCCCATACTCCATTTTACTCTTGAGACTTTTGGTTATTGATTTTGCTTTTTCACTGTTTTCAATCCATGTATTTTTTTCTTTCATCTATCTTTGTAAAATCTCAGTGGCACTTGTCAGTGTTAACTGCCTCCTTCACACCTAAAATGTTCTTTCTTGATTCTATACTAGTCTAATATATATATTTTTTTGTCTCTTAAAGTTGCCCCTTCTCTTCCTCTTCCTACTCGCTATCTGTGGATATCCTGAAAAAAAAATCAGTCATTTACTCTTTGCTCTTATCTTTGCCAATCTACCTCTTGAAGAAGAAATTCATTTTCTTTATACGCTAAAAGAGCTTGAGATACATATCTGGGTGTAAATATGAAATAGTAATTTCATTGTAAGATGTTTAGAGAAAAAGAGACGCTAACCACTAAGTGATTTGTTCTGGAATATATAAGGGTAGGGGGACTACGAGGCAAATTGCAAATAATCCCTGTGAGAAAGCGCAAACTACTTTTGCAATAAAAAATAAATTACACTGTACAAAAATATATTGTTAATAACAGCTTTCCTGTTTTGTAAGGAAAGTACAATAACTTTTAGCCAAACACAGAAGGAGAAAAAAAACTGCATGATCTCACTTATATATGGAATCTAAAAAAGTCGGATACATAAAACTACAGAGTAGAATGGTGGTTAATAGGGGTGGGAAGGGGAGGGAAATGGAGAGATATTAGTTAATGGGGACAAAGTTGCAGTTATATAAGATGAATAAGTTTAGAGATCTAATGTACAGCATGGTGACTATAGTTAATAATACTGTATTGAATACTGGAAATTAGCTAAGAAAGTAGATTGCTGGTATTCTCATCACACACACAAAAACAGTAACCATGTGAGGAGATGGTGTGTTAATTAGCTTGACTATAATAATCACCACGTATGTGCATGTTAAATCATTATGTTATATACCTTAAACATATTCAATTTTTATTAACAATATTTTTTTAAAAACTGCAACAATGCTAAAGCTGACCAGAATACAGAGAAACTGGGTCTCTCTGGTAGAAATGTAAAATGGTACAGCCTTTCTAAAAAGTACTTTGGCAGTTTCTTCTAAAACTAAACATATAATCACCACATGATCCAGCAATTCCACTCTTGGACATTTATTCCAGAAAATAGAAACTTACGTTCACATGAAAACCTGTAGATGAATGTTCACACCAGCTTTCTTTGTAATAGTCAGAAATTCAACACAATCCAAATGTCCATTGATGGCTGAATATAAAACAAACTGTGGTGTATCCATATTGTGAAATAGTACTCAGCAATAAAAAAAATGAATTCTTGATACTCAATACAACTATGATAGGTCTCAAGGGCACCATGTTGAGTGGGAAAAAAAATCTCAAAAGGTTACATACTGTGTTATTCCTTTTATATAGCATTACTGAAATAAAGTTATAGAGATCAAGAACAGATTATGGCTGTCACAGATTAAGAATGGGAGAAGGTGTTCTATGTAAGAATACTGCAAGGAAGTCTGTGGTGATAGGCCTATTCTGTGTCTTGATTGTAATGTTTGTTACAAAAAGCTACAACTGATAAAATTGAATAGAAACACACACAGAGTGACACAAATGAGTGCCTATATAACTGATAAAGTCTGAATAAACTCTGTGCATGACACCGATAATTTCCTAGTTTTGGCATTGTACTATAGTTATCTAAGGTGTCAGGATCGTAGGAGGTGGGATGAAGGTTGCACAAGACATCCCTGGCATTTCTTTGCAATTTCCTGTGAATCCATATTTATTGCAAAATAAATTTTTTTAAATACAGCATTTAACCTTTAACAAATCCTCAGTGTCCTGAAGGCCAGTGTATCATCGCCAGACCTAATCAGCAGATAAGTCTTGTAAATTAATAAATCCACCATTCAGAGTACAGATGAAGGATGGTTTAATGCTAACCCACTAGAATGCAATCCATTTCTATTATATAGGAACATGCATCATTTATTGAACAAAATGTCATGGTGATTTAAGCCTTGTTCTAAATATCTTACCTTTTGAGGTATTGCGCTTCATGTTGTTCATGATCAAAAGGACTGTATGGTAAGGGCTAGTATTGTAAAAGTTATGTTGATCCATGGGCGTGGTAACTAGAGAAGGCCTGAGACTACATGTGTTTTCAATCTGACTTTACCTAACAAGCCAAGTAATCGTGGACAAGCTAATATTTAATTATTATTTATTTATCAAGTGCCTGGCACTGAGCTAAATAAGCATATCTAATACTGATTGTCCCCAAGAATAAATTAGGAGGAAGATGGTAGACTAGTCACTAAATAATAAAAACAATTTTACCATAAAAAAGAATAAATTAGGAACAATGATGTTGCTTCTTTACACGGTTACTTATTGTTGGCATTAAAAAGGAGATATATGAAATTGTTTGGTGAATGAAAATGTTGGGAATAATTTTTGTACTTTGAATTATTAAAATGATTAATATTAATGAATAGCTAATTTATATCTAACTTCCAAAGAGATAACAAGTTGCATAAATATACATAGATCAAAAGATGATCTTTGATTTTGAGTATGTGTGTGTGTATGTGTGTGTTTGTGATCTTGTTTTAATCTGGTCTTAAACCAATCCATCTTTTTACTTGCTGCTCCAGTCATGTTTCTAAAACACAGATCAGATCTTGTGCCTCTAGCTTAACATTCTTTAGACTCCTCTAGCTATGGGGTAAAATCCAATGCCCCAGCATATAATACCCTTTATAGAATGGCATCTGCTCACATCTCTCATCTCATTATCTGCTCTTCTCCACCACCACATACACTTCTTTCTAGCCATAAAATTTATGGTTCCATAAATAAGTCATTTTATGCCTATGACTTGTTGCCACTTCCTGGAATTTTCTCACAAAAGCCACGATCACCAAAAATCTTCCAATAACAATTTCTATTCATTATTTTAGCATTTTCTTATAGAACCTCATTAAAAAGCATTTTTGACTAACCTAGGTCAAAATATGGTGCCTCTGTTCTGTATTCTTCCTGAAAACTCACTGTACATAATTCTATGCAAGTATTCCTTTGTTGTCAATGTCATTTTGCTTCTGAATCAGTCTCTTGCTCCTTGAGAGGAGGGTCTGTGCCTGTTATCTATGGGTTCGTTGTGCCTAATTTTGTATAGGCACACAAATGAATGATTAAATACCACAGCATTTGTCTAACTGTTATTTAGTCATCAACTTATTATTTATTTGAAACTCAGGCATCCAGACTGAAAAGGGTTTGTCTAACAGTGAATACTGACAGGTATTATTATATTCACACACATGATAACTAATGAAACAGAATAGGATAATCCTTAGTACATTATTGTCCTGAGTGCTCAGTGAATTGTAAAAGTTATAAACTTCAGACTAAAATGTTTGTTGCTTAATCTAGGTGGTTCATGTAATCAGTGGTATTTTTGATCTATAATTTGTTTCCTCCCTTTTTTTCTTAGTCTCAAAAGAAATGTCAGTGTTTAAAAAGAAACTTGACTTGTGAGAATTCCTTTGAAGGGCTACAAAACTGAGATATCTTTGGAAATGTCAAAGATATTTACACTATTAATTAATACTAAGTGACAAAGATGTAGGGAGGGAAGAAATTGGCGGAATCATGTCTGTTCATATAGTACTAGCATGCTGGGCCCGCTGTTCTTTGAAATGAGTGCAGGAGGTTTTAAATCTCTGGCTAGTCTCTGAGGACAGATTGCTAAGAAAGTGAATGGTTGGCTTGGACTACCTTGAAGACAAGTGTTTGCTTCTGCTTGAGCTATTGTTGGAGTTTCCCTGAAGGGGACTTAGAACGGAATGTTCATTCCAGGGAGTATTCAGTTTCAGATAGCTGCCTTCCTGAGTTCATTTTCCACCCTGACCGCTGGCCACAATGATTGGAAATCTTTCAGCTATTTTAATTTGGAATGAAGCTCATTTACAAAAGGAAAGTTAGTTGCTGGAGAACTGTGCACAAGCATAATGCGCCAATATACACATTCCCAAACTCAAGGTGAGAAATGTCTATTGAATGATTCAAACATATAGAGTTGAAGGGTCTCTTAAACAAAAATAGCATCTACTGAGTCAGTCTAACTGCCAATTCATATTTATTAGGTGAAATCTTTTGGACTAAAAATAATGTTTATGAGTATTTTATTGACAAGCGAATATGAACTGTATTTTGTACACTATGTTAACATACTATTGCATTATGCATTATGGAAATCTATACATCTAATGCACCCAGGCATTTTATGAGAAAAACTAGCTTGAGTGAAAATATTGATTTACTGAAGAAGTGGGCCCTCTGACCCAATTTTAAAATGCAATTGAGTTTCTGCAAACATAGTAACTTTTTCTTTACTATTTTATCTTCAAGTACAGTATTTGTGTTAAAAAGGTTTTATAGGACATCATGACCCTCTATTTTGACCTGGAAACTTTTAATCGAGAAGAAAACATGATGTAGACTCATTATTTTATCCATGACCATTTATGATGATTAATTTTTTTCTTAATTAAGGCATACATTATTGTATTAAGTCTTCAACTGAAATAGATTATATAGCCAATTTTTTATCTTTATATACCCAACCCAAAACAATCCAGGCTTTGAATGATGTATTGTACCTATATTAAGCTTATAGGTATTTTTCTGCCTGGGATCACACTGCAAAAATGTATTGTGCAATTTTGAAAATTGAAAATGTTGATTATGTATGAGAAATAGAGAATTGCGTTCTACTCCATAACACCTAGAAATCATGTTCTAGCATTCAACAATAATTTGCATATCTCTATTACTTGTACAATGAATGATAATGATAATATTTCTTATATATAATTTAATTCTTATAAAAATCATGGTAAAGATAACATATTACCATTCCCACTTAACAGACAAAGTAATTAAGCCTATAATATTTGTATTATAATTTGATTAATTGAATTATCGCTACTACTAGATTACCTCCTTCTGGTTGTTGCAAAACATGTCTTATATGTGCTTATATTCTCACAGCTCTTTACATATTATCTCATGCTAGGAAGAAGCTCAATAAGTGTTGAATTGATTAACTCATCAAGTAAAATGATGGAAAGAGTGATCGGTTACCCATAAATTTCTTTTGACCTAAACCATTTGATAATAACATATAATATTTTAGAAATAATATAGTGAAGAAAAGATGTCAAATAATTTCAAAAGATAGAATTATGCACATATGTACCAAGAGTTCTAAAAATGACATAAGTTCTTGATTTAGCCTGAAGCTCAGGTATATAATGTATTTGAGTTTTGCATGTGTATTTTACCTGTTCCCATTAAAATGTATACCTAGATGCATTAAAATGTATACCCAGATGCTCTTTATAACAGAAGTATATTATATGATATGGTATGGACACTAATTGATTCATATGCCAAATATGTTTCCAGTTGCAAGAAACCATTAAAATCGTATACATACACTCAGTGTAGTATCTGTTTTATCAAATAACATAATCTATTGCTATAAATATTCAAATACTTAAATATCTGATATATGTTTACATGCTTACCTTAACTTCATAGTTTTTCCAAATGTACATTTCCATGGGTGTAAAAGGCAGTGAGGAGGGAGAAAGAACACTGGACTTTCGATTCTATGGTAGGAATTCATTTAGACCCATTTTAGACAGGTAATTGTTCTTTAAGATAAAACCCAGCTTTCATGTTGTATGTCTGTATGTGTTTAAGTACATGTATATGTGTTTGTGTGCTATAAGGAAAGAAAAACACAAGAGTCCAATATATGATTTGTAAGATAAGTGTACTATCTACCTAAACTAGGTAACTTCTGAAGTGTGAATTACTTTGTGTTAGTGGATATGATTTTAACATTCCTTTGAATTTATTCTTTCTAAAAGGAAGAAGAATATTGCTTAGAAATATTCTGAAAGATAAGCACAGGCCATTGCTATATGAACCAGAATTTAAATGTAAGGTTTTCTAAGCATTAGGATGTATTTCCTCTCTAGTCTAAATTTGAAAAATGACGAAATTCTAGATCTCAGTAAGCTTAATGATCTCAGTAAACAAAATGTTCATTTAACTGTAAAGTCTGTTAATTTAATTTCCAGAACCAAGATAGTCAGTAATTTGAAATTAAATTGTCACCTATTACTAGGCATTAGTTAGAAATATTATCTTATAGCATCTGCTACTTCCTCTGTTCTGAATTAATTGTATATTTCTGGATGTTAGTAGTCAATTGATGAATACAAATATACATGCAGCCCAAGAGCAAGGCATGCGTTTCATTGACTGCCTGATTTTTGACATCTTATTCATTGGGAGAGTGTCATTTCATGTCAAGGAGAATGAATGTGAATGCTTTCACATTCTTAGTTAATAAATCTGCTCATAGAATAAATTCATACATGTCTATTATTCTTTGAGGATCAAGAAAATTCCTTTAAGCAAAAGGAAAACGGCCAAAGAAAGTGAAAGGCCACCTTTCATGTTAATTCCAACATGGATATTTTGTAGAAGAAGAAATTAAGCCTTCTTTAGATATAGGCAAAGTAGGTAGTTTGGTATTCCTTCTTTTTTATTTTTGAGACTATTGTGCCTGTTTTTCTTCTATTGCACTTAATTCTTGCCATGAATTCCCTTGTTTACAGGACTGTCTCTCCCAATAGGCTGAGTTTATTTACACAGTGACCACTGTTATTTATATATCATGTGTGCTAAGCAAAGTTCATAGTGATTGATGATTAATAAATGGTGACTGAAAGGATGGATCCTAGAATTGCTGACCTCTGATGTCATTCTTGTTTGGTTTTGGTTTTTCTATGAGTGATGAAAAGAAGTGGCCAACTCTAAGTTGTGCTGTATTCAAATAGATTTCTAGCATTTATTCTATATGTCATAGTGGCTTATACAGTGAGGGAGATAAAATATGCATGGTCAAGGAGTATTTGTACATCTTAAAATTTTTAAAGAAGATTGAAACCTCCTTTCTAGATGACTGATAATATCTGTGAAAACACTTGTAAGTTATAAAGTACTGTGGCCATATAAAGATTTCCCATGAAGAAAAAACTCACCGCCTCTTGGTTCATTAAGATCTGTGATGCTGTATGTGATTGATGGTCAAACTCTCACTTAGAAGAGGTATATTATGTGATCCAAAATTTTTTTCCAGAACATTTAGGGGAATCTTTATTTGTTCCAAACACATACCAGGCATTATAGTAAGTGTTACAGATAAAAGGGTTAAGAAAACATAGTTCATGTCCCCCCAAAAAAGAGAAAGAGAAAATTACACAAATAACAAGTACAGTAAAATGGAGATTGATATGATGTAGGTTTATATAAATTACAATGGCAGCATGGAAGCATGTAGGAAGGTACACCTTAGTTTGCGAGGAGAGCCAAGAAGACTTTCAAAAAGAGAGAATGAATTGGGCTGAGACTTAACGGAAGAAGATAATTTTCCAGATTTAGGAGCAGGAAAGGACATTTAAGACAGGGAAAAGTATGTATGAGGATGTGAGGTGTGTAAATGTGGTGTATTTAGGAAGTTAAATATTTGAGTATTAATCAGATCATAAATCCAATGATATGGTATGGCCAAAATACAATTTGGAATCAGATCACTAAGAGCACACCAAGAAATTATAGGCTATGTTAAGTTTAGAAGCCAGTGAGTACTTTTAGTGGAGAAGTAGTATAGTCAAATATTTATTTTTTTGTCCTTAATATTTAGACAACACTCTGACACTGTCTTGATGGATCATAAATTAGAGAGATGTGTGGGAGTACAACCCCATACCAGTGGTTCTCAAACTTGAGCCTTCATCAGAAGCACCCGATGATTTTCATAACACCAATGGCTGGGCTCCACTGTCAGTAGATCCGAGGTAGGGCCTAATGATTTCCATACTTTTTAAAATTTACTAGGGTGACATTGGTTAATAAAATTATATAGGTTGCAAGCATACAATTCAGTAATACATCCTCCGTATATTGCATTGTGTCTTCACCACCCAAAGTCAAATCTTCTTCTGTCACCACATATTTGACCAAGGCGATGCTGATAGCCCTGATCCAGGAACCATACACTGAGAACCCCTTAGATCATTGTTACTGGGCTGCGTTGGAATCACCTGGAGGGATTTTAAAATCTTGCATATCTAGGGCCCTGTTTCTAGACCAATTAAAGCAGAACTTAATTGGTGCAGATTGTGTTGAGAGCCACTGTTATAAAGGCAAGTGTAAGATGGTTGTGGTTATATCCCAAAGAAGAGCCTTACTAGGGTGTTAGGAATGGAAAAAATGGAACGCAATCAAGAGATATTAGATATTTAATGAGTAAAACTCAGTAATGGAATTTGACTAGGTAATAAGGAAGGAGAGAAGGGTTGTAGAGAGAAAAAAAATGTCAATGCTGACTCCCTAGTTTCTGATTTGGGCAGATAGGTTTATATATATATTTGTATATATTTGTACTTATACCCTTTTAGAAATTGGGCAGAAATCTTATATGTATAGATAAAATAATTTTTAAATGTCCAGTCGATTATTCTAATTTAAGTACCTTTAAAGACAACATTTATACCTAATATTTAGCCATTTCCTATAGGCAAGTTGCATATTTATGAATTGAGCTAACAGAAACAGAACAAACATACACACTTCATCATAGTACAATACCCAGTATGGGGGTAGGGGGTCAACTTTCATAAATCCTGTCAGAAAGCTAAGTTTGGAATGTGAGACAGACTTCATAATAATAATATTTCACATATATAAAATAGTTCATGTCTTAGACTAGAGAGATGGTGCTACCCATTGTTTATCCTGCTAAACACAGAATAGGAAATAGTTTTCCTACAGGGAGAGCAATTAGAGTAATCATTAATTAGGGTATTTGCAATTCCTTTGTGAAGGACTATTCTTTGTTGGATGAAATAAAGCCCTCTGCTTTGATTATAGTCATCATCTTGTGAAAATGTTGAATGAGTTTAGATTTCTAAAGGAAATTAGAAGTTGGGTAAAATTCACATTCACTTAGAAATTTTTTGCACTAAAAGGTACTTATTACTACAAATGAATATAGGAGAACTTCACTCATTCAGATTACTACAGGTGATAAGTTTAAAATGAATCTTAACTGACAAAATTGGAAAATATTTTTCCTTGCTATTGATGGATGTCAATTCCATGGGGCATGCAAGGTCATGTGTTATCTGGACCCAGTTTATTGATCCTGCTATTTCTCTCACTACCTCCTACACCTACCCCTTTAGCCAGAGAGTCCTATTTGGGAGCCCCCAAACTATCATGCTCTCATGATATCAGATCTACGTCTTTCTGTCATGGATCCCCTTTACCCCTCCTCCCCTTACTGAAAACTTTATTAATTAAAACTTGGTTTCTATTTCATCTCCATGAGAAATCCTTTCCTAAACCCTTCTCTCCAGTCCCTTTCACTCCGCTAGGCAAAGTGAGGTATCATTTCAGTGTTCCTATTTCATAATTCCTTCAAAGTGTACATCTCTTACTATATTTTGTGAATTTGTTTAGAATCCAAATTCCTTGAGGGCAGAGAGGTATTTGATTTATCATTATTATAGTGGTAGTGTCATTTTATTGTTGTGCTTTCTTCCTCCCCCATACCTAGAAATAAGTACAGGGCTTAGAACATAAAGGTATTCAGTTAGTGCTTTTTGAATCAATAAATGAATACCTAAAAGTATATGAGAAACAGAGTTTATTCTAACACTATGATTACAGTTAATCATCTTTTTTTGTTCTAGTACCAAGAAGATATCTCCAATAGAAAAAAATGGAATGGTCTCAATTCAAACACAAAACATTACAAATGGATAAGGAGTATATTAGTCTTCTAGGACTGCCATAACAGAATATCACAGCAGATTGGATGGTTTAAACAAAAGAAATTTATTTCCTCACAGTTCTGGAGACCAGACATCTGAGATCAGGGTGTTGACAGGATTGATTTCTTCAGAGGCCTCTCTCCTTCACTTGTAAATGACCGTCTTCTCCCTCTGTCCTCACATGGTCTTTTTTTCTGTGTGTGTCTGTATCCGAATCTCCTCTTCTAAGGACACTAGTCAGATTAGGCCCACTTTAATGACCTCATTTAACTGTGATCACCTCTTTAAAGATCTGTCTCCAAATATAGTCACATTCTGAGGCACTGGAGATTAGAACTTCAATACATAATTTTGAGGACACAATTCAGCCCACAATAAGGAATCATGTAAAACAAACAAACAAACAAACAAACAAACAACAGTTTTGAGAACAAAAGAGATTGCATCTGAGTGGAATATGAGAAAGAGGAAAGTGACTCAGGTTTTTGCTCTTCTCACGCTTCCCTTGAACCAGTTGAATCTGTAGAAAATGGTCTTGCTGTCCCTTGTTGCTTGAGAGATTTCTTTCCCTGCTGCCAGTTAATAAGGACTTCTGTTGGTATGGATATAATGCAAATGGATCCATTGTGAAAGGTGCAATCAATAATGTGTAATCGCAAAGCAGCAGAGGGCAAAAGAACTGTAGGAGAATTAAAAGTGGTCAGAAAAGAAAAAAAAAGATTGGAAGGGTGGAAAAAAGGGAGAGAATAAGAAATGCATTAAGAAGATTGAAGATTTTAAAATTAGATAGGTAGATAGGACTAAAGGAAACCTGGTATTTGGTCTAGAGTTTTGCTATTTCACTAGCTCGATACCCTACGGTAAATAACAAGAACATAGACCATCACAGCTGGAAAGGACCTGGAGAATGTTTTCCAACCTTTCATTTACAAATGTCTAAAGTGAGATTCCAGTTCTCAGAGCTAGTTATATATGAAGCTAAGACTAAATAAAACCCAAGCAGTTCATAGCCAGTGGTCTGTGGTATAAAGGTCGAGGTTCTACCTTACACTGCTTCCATAATCTCTACAACTTTATAAAGAGTGATAAATTCATTCCATTGCAGACTACCTAATAATTTTATATGCATGTATGAAATTATTCATGTATATGCATATCATCTATCTACAGATTTTCTATATATGCAGAAAAAAAAACCATGACCAAGCCTGCGTGTGTTTATCAAACCTCATCTTTTGCTCTCTCCATATAGCACATGCTCCAGCTATGTGAAACTATTTTATTTTTCTAGAAAATTCTATCCTCCTCATCTGTGCATCTGTACATACACCTTTGTTTGCTTCTTTCCTCTTTTGTTTACACAGTAAATCACTAAATTTCTTTTAACTAAAGTTTCTGTAACTAAATTTGCTTCAAAAGAAAATTCCTAAATTTCCTCTGACTTACACAGAGTTGAGTGTAGTACTATTGGTGCCTTGGGTAAATCTCTAAAATAGCAACCATTATATTGTAGAAATTACTTATCTAGTACCATTTATTACCATTTTATTACATTTCTACTCACAGAATGCAGAATGTAAACCCTTGGAGGGCAAGAAATGTGGGTTCAGTGTTGGAAAACAAATGTTTATGGAATGGTTGCTGTGATTAATATAGAGCTTCACACTTACTAGGAGAGATAGTTATGTTTCTAGTCATGTCTCTACACTCACCAATAATATTGGTGGATACTTTATCTGTTATAAGCAATGTGAAACATAGAAATATTTTAATATGTGCACAGGAATTGAACATTCAGCTATGTAAAATAAATGGCCAATCATGGATGATTATTTTGGAAATTAAGAAGTAGCCATGTTAATAAGTTTTTCTACATAAAGTATACTTTGTTAAGTTTAGCTTAAACTATATGAATATGTAGATTTTATATGGCTTTGATATGCATGTTTAAGATATATGGAAATGAAAAGTAAAATGTGAACAAGAAGTGATAAGATTTTTCAAATTTAGCTATCATATCTTCTTTTTTTCTTAAGCTTCTGGAATATTTTGTTAGCATTATTATTAGAAAACTTTAGCTCTGGAAGATTAGTCTTTGGAATTGTTGACTTGGAGACAAGTGAGATAGCTAAAATAAAATTTCACCCATAATTAGCAGTTGGACATATCCACAGTGAGATTACACTCTGGGTTATTTCAGTATTCCTATTTTTACATTCCAAACTTTCTCCAATGAGTATTTTATTATGGAAGTTTTAATTATATTTTAAATTTATTTTTAGTTGAAGATGAGAAGAAAATAAGCTTCAGTGTAGAAAAATATTTTTCATTTAGAAGTTCTTGGACTAATATCCTGTTCCCATTTCCTTGAAAAAAATCTAGTTTAACCTTTTCCATATAAGCACTGATTGCAATTTTTTCTTTATTTATAACACTTATATGATATGACATGTCTGTGCCTGTGGTACTGAGTATGTGTTTGAACTGTTTGCCTCTTCCCATCTTCCATGACTACCATGACAACAGAGATCATTTATATATATATAATATGTATACACACACACACACACACACACACACACGTCATTGTACCTCCTACAACAAAATAGGTCTCAATTCTACAGAAAATATAGAATTGAGAGTTTGAACTAACAGAATAAGGTGGTAGATGGAAAGCATGCATGCAGTTCAGGCCAGACTTAGAAAGGAAGTGGCTCACAGTGAGCTAGGGATTCAACAAGGAGAATCAAAATTACTTGGTAATAAATGGTTGGTAAGTTGTGGGAAATGAGGAAAAGGGATAGATAATAGCAGAAACAATGATAGTAATCCTCAAAGACTACTCTCTGCACAATACTGGTTTTCTGAGAATAAATCCTTGCAATTGTATCTGTCATATTTAATTTGGGTTGTAATTATGGGGATAAAAATTAAAATAGGAAATACAATACCAATTTTCCATTCATTATTATGTTATTTATTATTTTTCGCTTTAGGCATATAAAATTATGTTTATAGGGGCACATTAAAATGCATTTTCTAGATCATTATTTCACACAATTTAAGCAATTATTTCAAATGACTTTTTATAGAGATAAAACAGTTCTGTAAAATTAAGGTTCGGCTTTGCTTTTGTTTGACCTAGATACCTTATTAATTTTGTAATAACTGCACTTTATTTTTCAAAATTTGATTTTATACATAAACATTCATGTCAGTTCACAATAAAACATTTTTAAAAGGAGAAAAGTGTGGTATTACTGTTTTGATAGTAATACCTGAGTATAATATAAATGTATGCATGTACTTCAGTTTACAAATTATAAAGAGCTATGAGGAGAAAGCACGATCTAATATAGAACAATTTATTTTTATTAAAACACAGCTTTCCACCTGAAAATGATACAAACTCATCGAGATTATGCTAGCACATAGTGAAACTGCACACATGCACACTCCAAGACATATTAGCCTTATGTATCAGTATTCAACAAAGGTAAAATAATTCATACCACTGAACATCAGACTTTCAAGCTCCCTTTCCTGGCTTCCTTTAAATTATCAAAACACAGTTGTCTGTTTCTTCTTCATTTCCACATCAATTTTTTTACCTGCCACTTCTTTATATCATAATCACTCACTTTCTTTTTGTTTTTTAGCACAGTAGTAGCAATGGCCATGACTTATGAGCTTAACAAAGTGAAGGCCATACTATTATGAACAAATTCAACCCACTGTTTTCTTTATGGAAGCAGCTGCAGTGTTTCTGATTTTTTTTTTTTTCCTCCTCAGTATAGTTACTTAAAAGGAAAATCTCATGGCTTCAAGGTCTAGGGCTAACTGAGACATAAAAGTTAAAACAGGAGGGGAAGTGAAAGGCATGGAAAAGGAGATCTGTGAGCAAGATAATAAAAGCCACAGGTGGTTTAGGGACTGCAGAAAGCAGAAGGAAGAGTCGGGGTGACATGGCAGGCAGATGGGAAGCTGGCGGAACCCTGTTACACCCAGAAGTCTCAGTGTTCGCACACGCTCCAGTGGTGCTGCCGGCCTTTGGCTGAGCACCTATCCTAAACCTAAAAATAGCTGAGCCTGGCTCTTTTGTAGTGGCAGCCAGGGGCACAGCTGTGTGGGAACTGGCTATCTATCTTCTTGGCCTTGACAAAGAGCTGAGGGTCGGTGGGCCTGAATGGGCACCTGTTGAGACAGCACGTGCTGAGTTTAGTTGTCAGCACTGACGAAGGTAATTTCAGACTTTCATTCCCATAGATCACCTGCACCCTTTGGAAATTTTTCTCCTGTCCTAAATCCCCCTCCTTGCCCATAAAATATATATTTCTTGAGCCCATTTTAGAGCAATAGTCACCAAAAGGACTTTTCAACGATCAAAGTAATAAATTTCTTGTTTAAGTGATTAACTAGAATTGTAGTTCCTTATTTAATTTAGTAGAATTTAAGAACTTTAAATATACTTTTGGAAGCACTCATTCCGACAAATATGAAGATAGGCTCTTGCATCTTACATCATTATATAAAAATATCATCTCTACATTCTTTATATTCTATGATATTCAGTTTGAAACTAGGATTTGGATTACATACATTTTTGCAGAAAAAAGATAATTAATTTCTTTCAAATATACTGCAAATTAAAATATTGGGTTTTTATTAAAGGTTCAGATTCTATTACTTTTCTAAATGCATATTATTAGCCTTACCAAATTATTTTAATCACAAAAAAATTAGTTTTCCATAGGCACATTTTCCTCGATTGGTTTCTTTCCCGTACAAACTGGTCGTATGAATTAAAATACAAATACGAGTTAAGTGTTGCATCTTGTAAATGTATTAAGGTATAACTGATATCTTTAGACAAATTAGGAAAATACCAATCCTATAGCATCAGTTGCAGAGTGTTTTTTCCTACTATCTTCTGCTACTATTGATGCGTGATTAAATCAATGTTTCATAAATTTGCCAGTTTGACTAAGAATCAGAAATCACAGAAGTAATTTTAAACATTTTATTGTATAAAAGGCAATATTTTTTCTCAAACGAAAATAAGTACAACCTTCTCTTTCTATGAATCTACCAAATATATGACTTCTGTTTTGGATTCTGTTTAAGGTTTGGTTTTGTGATTAAAAAAACAACATTTTTTTTTTCCACAGCAGTACATTTGGGGTATGGTTTGCTGGCAGAATTTTCCACAATAACCAATGGCTTAGCTGTAAAGAGAGTGATTATTGCATCTGGGCAATACATGTTAGAAATGATTGGCATTTCTAGTTCATATATAGATAGATACTCTGCCAGATGGGTATGTATGTATGTATGTATGTATGTATGTATGTATGTATTTATTTATTTTCTTGACCAGAAATCACAGGCAATGTGTGAGGAAGTAGAGAAAATATTGGGTTGACAATCATAAGCAGAATCTCACAAAGGTCAAATGGAGCTAATGTGCTGAGAGTTGTGCTTTTTTTTCCCATTTGGAATTTTTTGAAACATCCGAGGATTAGTGTTCATGCCAAGGGGAATTGTATTTTTTCAAGCACTTTGGTCGTTTTAATAGCTCTGCAGAAAATAATAACATTTAGGGAATTTTGAGCCCTTTTACCAAGTACTGTGGTGAGAACTTTAATTTAATACATTATTTGAGTACATTCTTAGGACAAGCTGGTGAGGGACCTATTATTATTCCCATTTTACAGATGATGAATTCTGAGTCAGAGCTTGACTTCAAAATTCACATTTCCTCTTTCCTATCCCTTGCTACTATATTCCACAACATGCTACCTATCTGGGTCCAGTTTTAAAGCTAGATTTAGGTTTACCAGCTAGCTCTATAGTTAAATATGTTTTAATTGCTTTATTCCTGAAATGATTAACTATAAAGTGGTACCTGTAGACTGATAGAGAGACCAGTCATATTTTTTATAGTTTCATTATTTCTCAGGCCTTGGGTTGTAAAGATACCAAATTGAATCTAAATTGCTTCTAGATTTAATGCCTCTAATTGTTCATTCATCAAAATCTATTGATTGGACCTAATATGTTTAGATCTAGAAAAAAAATTGGTCATGTAACCCAACTTCCTCACTTTTCAAAAAGGAAACTGAGGTGCAAATGTTTACATAATTGGATCAATTTTATTTTTAGTCAATTACATCGTTATACTCTATGTCTCTCTTAGTCTTGATAAATACACACACACACACACGCACATATAAGTATAGGTCAGAAACTATTTCAGTTGTAAATAGGAAAAAGAACTAGCAAACTAAGAAACAACAGAGCTTTACTAGCTCATGTAACTAAAAAGTGAAGAGGTACACCTTACTTCAGGCACAATGAGATTCAGGAGCTCAAGTGATGCTACGTGTCCTACTACCTCTCTCACTCTCTCAACTGTGCTTGCCAGTCTCTTCTTAGGCATTCTCTGTCAATATGGTATCCATATTACTCTCAGGCTTAGATTATTGTACCTCAATTCTAACAGAAAATAAAACGTCCTTCTCCCCAACTGAAGACCTAGAATTAACTCTGATAGAATAGCCTACACATTCGTGAATCAATTGAAAGTTTGAGAATACATGTTATGATGAGTCAGGTTCCATCACATGCCCACTCCTGGAGTAAGAGAGAGGTAAGCCCTAACCAACACCACCAGAGAGGAACAGGGGATAGGCCGAGACAGGGTAATGAAAAAAGTGAAATGGAAAGTAGGCATAATGAAAGTATAATACACTATATGCACAATACTGTATGTGTGGATGAGTGTGTATTCAATAACCCTCAAATATACGAAACAAATATTGTGCTTCCAGCAATTACAAATAGATACCCTTCTGTCAACGATTATTTCTGTAGTCCAGCAATATAAGAAAGTATTTTGTTCATAAAGTCAATGTTTAAGGTAGAATAAAATGTTTGGAGAAGTTATTCAAATATTAAATCTATATAAACAGAACTATATAGATTTAATATTTGAATAACTTCTCCAAACAGAACTATATAAACATGTTTGTTTTCCCTTAAAAAGTATGTGATAAATATGATTACCCCAGGAGATTTGTTTGATTATTTATTATTTAGGTGTTTAAACAGGTGATGTGCCTTCAGAATAATTAATAATGAACAAGAGTAATGTGGTACTTTTCTTAGGTGATAATATATTTTTCAGATTGGGATAGTTTCAATATGCTGATTTGTTTTATTTTTTGGCTACCAAATCATTTGTTTTAGAATCTTTGCATTATCTACCGCCTTTTATTCAGTTTCTAAATTAAGCACGTAAATGTAGGAATCATATAGTAATAGTTCTACGAGCAACCTCCTTTGTCTGTTAAATTTGTCATCTGAAGACCCAAATTAAATTTCATATTTCAGCATCTAACACTGATTACTCCGATAGCTATATTTCATCTCCCATTTAGCAACTGATGCAAGTTACTATTTTGAAATTTCTGTGCTTTGAAAGTACATGTTTATCATCTAATTCCAAATCTTTATGGTCCCATACTGATTATTTTAGATAACTTCAGGCTGTACTCCAATTTTCCATAACTACTTCTGAAATCAGCTTTTCTTATTTGTTACAATTTTAATGAGATATAGTCTAGGTATTAGAGTATAAAGTATCTTTTAAGAATAAAATTTAATCATAGTCACGTCTCCTTATTTCAAGGGTACAGGCATCAGTCAATTTGGCAACAAACACTACTTGGCTGCCTGAGGGTCTAGTGACTGACCTTGAGTTGAAATCTCAGCTGCCGGCATCATGTGACCCTCAACATTCTGTTTTTATCCCAGTGGTAATGAATACCTTACATTCAGAGAGACATAGAAAATAGATTTGGTACTTTTCAAAGAAATACAGCAGTAAAAGTTACATGATGCTTTTCAGTTCAAAGCAAGCAATTGGATCTTCATTATGGCAAAGCAATACAATTTACTTTGTACTTGTGTCATAGAAATTAGCTATACCTTTGCATTAATTTATAAGATTTTTGTCTAGTTTGATTTTAATATATTTATAAGCCCTTCGTTAACAATCAATAACGATATCATGTTTTGACAATGTGCTTTACTTATTTTACAGGAAAATTTGAGGTACGACAAAAATTGATAATGGTAAATTTTTTATTTTGAGTATGAAAAAATGGTGGCATTAGTTAGGATTGAGCTTGGCTGCATGTAACAGAAAACTCAAAATAGTGGTGTGTTGAGAAAGAGAGATTTATTGCTGTGTCACATGAAAGAGGTCTAGTTGTAAGCAATACATTACTGACAACCCACGAACCTTCCATCTTGTTGTGGTGCTTTCATTCTCGATGTTACCTCATGGTCTAGCCATAGCTGCTAGACCTCCAGCCTCTTTACAGGTGGTAGGAGGAAGGAATCCAGCAGAGAGAAAATAGTGTATGTCCAAGATGAGCGAGTTCCCTTTGAACAGCTTTCCCCCAAAATCCACTGGATATATTTGCTCACTCACGTAGTAGACTATGTCAAAATAGTCTAATTCATTCTTTTATGCATTGGTGTTGAAAGCTTGTTTAAATCTCTAGTAACAATACTTTTGATCTTTCTGATTCCCATTCTCTGGGGGCATAAACCCATGTCACTAAGTTGTATTAAATATGCATGAATTTTAGTTCAAGTTTTCTAAAATACCAGTTTGGAATCCTTGGAGATACTGATACATCTGTTCACATTTTGTCCAGTAATATGTATGAGTGCTTTATCTAACAAACTATATATTCAGATACATTTTTAATACCATGAGACTAAAGAAAATGTAAAATATTTTCCTCTCTATACTGTTTTCAAAACAAGTTGGTTCTCTTTATTGACACTAGTGGGTGCTGGTGATGTTCTATCAAAATCCCCTTTATGAGGTCAGTGCATCCATGTCCCTGCTGCTCAAAGTGGTGGCTGCTCACAGTGGTCTCCTCCTTTGGAAAATTGCCTTTGCCCTGAAGGAAGCCAAGAGCCTGGAGGCCATATGTCTCTCATTCCAGGTCAGCTTGAAGCCAATGAAGGACTGAAGGGAGGATACAGAAGCTCATCCCCTTTGCCACAAGGTAAAGCCAACTCTGTGGTGCAGTTTGTGCTCCAGAGCGCCCTCTGGGATCATGTCGAAATTCGTGTCTGAGATCTCATTTTTGTTTAATTTTCCCCTTCCCCTGTTCTGATCTCTTCACACGCCCCTCTCCTTTGAGTGCTTCCTCTCCAATATATCACTTTTGCAAGTATCTTTGTCTCAAGCTCTGCTTATAGGAACTCTTACCTAAGACAGAGCCTTAATAAGAAACCAAAATTGCCCAAACATACTTGTCATTCAATGTATGATAAACTTAGAACTTTTCTTTATCTTAAAAAGAGGTGAGAGAGATATTTTTGTATAGTTACAGCTGTTCAGGAGGATTATGAAAACTTATTTTTGTATCTCCATCCTAACTTTTCTACCTTTGGGAATCTAATGGTTCCTTCTGGTTTGAAATATCTGTGATTCTGTATTCTGTTTTGCATATACCAGGTAGCTTCTGGAAAGTAATAATCTTACAGTTTTTGCCGTAACAACTTGCACAGAGTCAGTGCTCAAAATATAACCATTACATTAAATTGATCCATTAAAATTTATAGCCCTTCTTTGATAACTTCGCTATAGTTCTACAAATATGTCTGTTCAAAGTTGGGAAATTATATGGACTAGTAGAAAAGGAAAATAAAAACTGCATGAGACTTTATATATGAAATACATGTGTAAGTGTATATATTTGTGAAGAATATGACACTGAGAATTCAGTTTGAGGTCCTAGGTTATAGATTTTATTTGGAGAAGCAGGTGATCTAAGGGCAAGCATTTGTTAAATATGGATAATAGGAAGTAATGGAAAAACAGCCTTTTGCTACAGAATGTATCAACAAATTATAATCTTACTAAAATTATCAGTGGCATAACAAATGAAAATGAATGACTTCTTTTTGGTATTATGCCCTTCATACTTACTCTCTGTCCCCCTACTCACAAATGCTCTGTTTCATCAACACCTAACTTTCTCTCATTCTCTCTCTCTCTCTCTCTCTCTCTCTCTCTCTCTCTCTCTCTCTCTCTCTCTCTCTCACACACACACACACACACACACACACACACACACACTTCTGTATTCATCTTTCAATGCCCGAATGACTATGTGACTGTTCTCTGATGAAGCCATGAATCCCATGTAGGTAACTGCATCTTCTAGATACTTTTAGTAGCAGGCTCTTCTTGTTTATATCAACTCTCTACCCTGTTTTATCTGAGTTTCTATTTATACACAATATTTGTTTTTCTGACTCAGGGGAATTGTCAGGACACAAACCTCTTGACAGCCTGAATTAGTTCAGGTCTAATTCAGAAACAGAAGCCTCCAGATTAGAAATCTTGGAGCTAAAAAAGTGCTGAACAGAAATGGAGTCTGACATGGACTCGTGCAAAATGAGACTATGTAATAGAATTACTCATGCATAAGAATCTTGGCAAGGGGTGAACTGGGTGTGATGAAGGGTTTGGCTCAAGCTGAGTGGTTGAAAATCAGGAGAGTTAGGGAAAGATTAATCTTTATGGATGGAGTCACACAACATTGAAGGCGGTACCTTGCTCCCAGTTGATGTTCAGGAAGTACCAGACGAATGGATAATGATAATAAGATTGATTTTAAGATTGAATATGGGGACAAAATGAGAGTTTGAAGGATGACTGCTTTGAGAGAGCTACATATGTGAACAGCATTAAATAGAGAGTGTGTCAAGTTTATCAATGTAACCTAATAAAATTCTAGATCTCCATCAAAATTTGACAATTCTTAAAACAATGTAGTCCATACCAACATTTCATGAATAAAGAAACTGAGGCCTACAAGTTATTAAGTGACATGCCCAGGCCCTCAGAACCGTTAATGGCAGAAGAGACCCAAACTCAGCATATAGGAGTGATGAAGGGATCTACAGTTCAAATTCCAGTTTCACCATTTATTCATTATGGAATATAGATGCACCTCAATTTCCACATATGTAAAATAAGGATAGTCACTGTACCTTTCTATTAAATTTAAGCATAAAATAATGGGTTGATTCAATTAATGTGATTGTAATAGAGTATGACACAACTTAAATACTCATTAAATGTAAGCTGTTGTTATTACCTTTAGTTCTTCCTCAGATGCCTATGCAGAAGTCTCTCTAGGGTGACAGGATCAAATGGCTAATGCCAGTTCTGCCACTTCATCTTATTGAGTCTATAGAAAGGTTTCCACATATCTCTGAGCTTTCATTTCCTCACCTGTAAAATACTAAGAAAAAAACTGACTCCTCCTCACCCACTTACTATGAAGATTGAATAAGACAGTATATGGAAAAGTCTTAGCATATAATAAGATCTGGCACATAATGTGCAGTAAATAAAATACTAAATTTTTCTTATAGTTAGATTTATGCTTTTCATGTGAAAGTTAACTGTAATACAGAGCAGAAGTATTTGCTCATTAACAATAGAAGCTAATGTTTCCCTGTTAAATCGATGAGAAAACTGAGACTCAAAGTTTCAATGTTTTTCTCAGCACTATTAAAAGGCTAATCCATTTTTCAGATACATGTATATCTGATTCTAAAGTCCATGTTATTTCTACTTCACTATATTTATTTCCTATAAAGTAAAAATAATATTTCCTAAATCATAATATTCTTGTGACCATTGAATTACATAATTATAAAATGCATAGTATCTAGCAGGTACTCAATAAATGATTCCTTTTTCTCCTTTCTTAGGGAAGAAATATTGTTCCTCCTTGGTTTAGCCCCTGTATTACCAGCCAAGTGCCTTAAATAGGAGGAAATTGACCTAATGGGTTAATTTCAGACAGCCGTATTAATTTTTGTACTGAATCAAGCTCTCTTTAAACTATTGCTCAGCTCTTCAGTTCTCTTCCAACAATAAAGGGTCCTTCAGTAAAGGGTCTCCACATAGAGTAATTTCAAAGCCACAGAGAGAAGAATGCTCTTCTGTTACTTCCGCATACTGAGAGCCAAGTTCTTATAACGTCCACAAGAAGGAAAGAAGCATAATTTCATTTTAGTCTCACTTATTTTTAGGTGGGTTCTTTGATTGTTTCAGTGACTCAACAGGGATTCTCTCTGATACAAGGTAGTTATACCTCATCTTTCTTACAACTGTTCCCCAAAACTAGGCCAGCAGCCTCAAGGAACTATGTGGGATGCTTGACAGCCTTTGTGGGGGAGGGGTGTGAATAGTGAGAAAGAAAGTAAAGCTGACCCTGAGAAAAGTCATCAAATTGTGAATGGTTCTTTGTGGCTGCTAATTTGGGACAACTGAATTTTAGCAGGCATCTCAACTCCTCCTTTATTTAGCTTTTTGGAGGATCTAGTTAAGGTTGGAGGCTATATGAGACTACTTCTAGCCACTATTTTAAAGAATTTCATACATTAATTTATGACAGGGATTTCTCAATTTTATGTTATCATTTAAGTGATTGTCCTTAATGCCCATCTGTTTTCTTTTTTAAAATTCGAATTCTACCCTAAATTCAACCCATCTTAAAATTCTTTTTCTGATTACAGTGTTAATCAGATTTCATGACTGAGCTTAAGTCTTAATTCTTTAATCAAGTCCTCTTTGTACATTCCAGTACTAATTGTTATCTTTGTCCCCTAAACTTTTCACCTTCATTGTTCATCTAGTTATTATACTACATTAAGTTAATATATGCAATTGGTCACCTTATAAATCTAGACATGCATCCAGTCCAATTTGGGACAGATGTCACATTCAGGAAAACAATAGTCAAAAGAAAATTCAGTAATCGTATACTTAAATTTCTTAAAAATTTAAAAGCAGATGTAAAAATCTATAGCAACATTTTTAATAATATTCCCTTCAGTTTTCTGGCTCCTCACATTCACAGGAGACTTTCCATTTCCAATGTCCAGGAAACTCACCAACTCTCATCAGTATCCCTTAGTTCTCTAACTTCTTTTTCCCTGAGCACCTTTCATGTTCACAGAAGATGCACTTCTGACAGTTTATTCCCAAAACAGTTGGTAGTCCCTTGGAGAAGAGTGAAATGTCTTCTGTTCTTGTTTTCTCCATGATTGTTAGCTGAGAGGACCGCTGTCATGCCCTCATTCCCAAATCCACAGGGGCTTGAGAATTTAAAATGTTAGTTTCCGTGGTAACTGATTCGGTTAAATATGTACAATCATTTGTATATATATAGATTAATATACAACTAGATTTTAAGGTCCTTAGAATTAGAAGCTAATTATTATTCATCACTATAGCTCCTTTCCCTCTGCTCTCTTATTTTCTAACATAATGCCTTGAATTTTTAGCACTTTGTAGATTAAGCACTCAGTGATAATTTGGTGAAAGAAAAAACTGAATTATCTGAACTTATTGTAATATAGGACATAACAATAGAAATCTAAATAGACTGTGATAAATTTTGACTTTTTCTTTACTCTTTGGAATATTCTATCGATATTAATTCTCTTGCTGGGATTGCCAAATTCTTCTGAGAATTCCAGCATCTAATAATGTTATTATTCCATCAAGTTTATCATTCTCAGCTGGTATTCTATTAAGCCGATATGAATGGATTACTGTTTATGAGATAAGATTATTCACTTTAATGTCTAGAAGAAGCAAAAGTAATGAATACACACATTCTACCATTGAGAAGATAAACTGTATTTTTTTTATTGTCTTCTATTCCACATCTCTGTTGCATCTATGTATATTTTGGGGCACAAGCCAACAATATTAAGATTTGTATTCATCAAGTGATAGACTTAGGGAAATAAAACACAAACATTTACCTTTTTGATCAAAATACTTGCACATTATAACCATTTTGCCAAGATTTAAATATATTTATTTTATTTTTTAAAATATTTTTTTTCACTTTTCAATATCATTTGACATACAATATTATATTAGTTTCAGGTATACAACACAGCGATTAGACATTTATACAACTAACAAAGTGATCACACTGATAAATCCAGTACCCATCTGACACCATACATCGTTATTACAATACTACTTACTATATTCCCCATGCTCTACTCTACATCCCGATGACTATTTTGTAACTACCAATTTGTACCTCTTATTCCCACCTTTACCCAACCCCTCCCAATCTAACAACCATAAGAATGCTCTCTGTATCTAAGAGCTTGTTTCTGTTTTGTTTGTTCATTTATCCTGTTCTCTAGATTCCACATATAAGTAAAATCATGTGGAATTTGTCTTTGTTTGACATATTCCATTCAGCATAACACCCTCTAGGTCCATCCACGTTGTTACAAATGGCAAGATATCATTCTTTTTTATGGCTGCCTAATATTCCATTGTGTGTATGTGTGTGTGTGTGTGTGTGTGTGTGTGTGTGTGTGGCATGTGTGTGTGTGTGTGTGTGTGTGTGTGTATAATACCACCTCTTTATCCATTCATCCACTAATGGACATCCAGGTAGCCTCCACATCTTGGCTATTGTAAATAACGCTACAAGGAGCATATGGATGCACATGTCCCTTCAAAGTAGTGTGTTGGGTTTCTTCAGATAAATACCCAGAAGTAAGTTTACTGAGTCCTTTTTTGTCTCTTGTTATAGCCTTTGTTTAAAGTCTATTTTGTCTGATATAAGTATTGATCCTCAGATTTTTTTTTCATTCTCATTTTCATAAAATTTATTTTCCATTCTTTTACTTTCAGTCTGTATATATATTTGATCTGAAGTGAGTCTCTTGTAGGCAGTGTATGTAGGGGTCTTGTTTTCTTATCCATTCAGCCACCCTATCTTTTGATTGGAGCATTTGAAGTTTGAAGAACTTGTTGATAAATATATAGTTACTAGGGTGGCTCCATAGTGTAATGGTTAGCATGTCTGCTTTACATGCAGAAGGTCCTGGGTTTGGGACCCAGGTGCGCCAGGCCCACCGAGTGTGCTGGGGGTGCCAGGCCCCATGGTGCCAGGCGCCTGCCTTCAGAGATCCAGTTCTTAAAAAAGAGAGATGGCAACAACCATAGGTCAGGGGTGGAAGTAAGAGGGGAAAAAATATATAGTTATTGCCATTTTATTATTCATGTTTTTATCTTTTTTTTTCTTTTCTTAAAGAAGTCTCTCTAATATTTTGTATAATACTGGTTTGGTGGTGATGAACTAACTCCTTTAGTTTTTTTGTTGTTGTTTTGTTTTTGTTTTTGTTTTTGTTTTTGTCTGGGAAGCTCTTTATCTGTTCTTCAGTTCTAAATAATAGCTTTGCTGGTTAGAGTAATCTTGGTTGTAGGTCTTTGCTTTTCATCAATTTGAATACTTCATGCCAATGTCTTCTGGTCTACAAAGTTTCTGTTGAGAAATCAGCTGACAGTCTTATGGGAGCTCCCTTGTAGGTAACTAACTGCTTTTCTCTTGCTTCTTTTAAGATTCTCTCTTTGTCTTTAACCTTTGGAATTCTAATTATGATGTGTCTTAGTGTGAGTAGGCCTTTTTGGTTTCATCTTGTTTGGGATTCTGTGCTTCCTAGGGTTGTATGTCTATTTCCTTCACTAGGTTAGGGAAATTTCCCATTATTATTTCTTCAAATAGGTTTCAATTACTTGCTCTCCTCCTTCTGGTACCCCTATGATATGAATGTTGGTTAAATACATTTAATTATAAAACTATAGTAGTTTTTAATTGGTAGGTGTCATGGATTCTTTTAAAAATCAAATGTGAGCACTGAGTCCATACTCCAGATAATGGTATGTAAATATACATAAAATTTTTGCTTATATTTTGGGAGATTCAAAGAACTCTGAGCTTCAAGTTAAATTTTTTTCTCTAAGTAAATTTAGAGGCTAATTTATAGAAAACTGTAACTAAATTGACTTATCAACTGGGTTGTAGAAAAAAATAGTGTTGAAATAAAGTTTTGACTAGCATAGTTCTACTAATAGTAACATGGGGCTTTACTATTTTGTTAGGCATATTATTTCAATTAGTAATTTCTAAAGCCCCAAATAAATTAAATTTTTATACATTTGAAAAATAGTGATTTGCTCAGTTCTACCCTATGGCAAGTATCTAAATGTATATACTCTCAGTCACCTTATCTTTCCTTTTTTTTTTTTTATTCTGTTTTTTCTTCCAGAAAAAAATTATTAGTATGCAAGTGCATGTACTATTTAATATTTTGTGATTAAGTTCCTTTAGTAGAAACATCGTCTAACTTTACACTAATCATGTTTTTAGTTTTTGTTGAAATACTTACTACTAAAGAGTTACATACAGAATAAGACATAGTTGATTTTACAGTGGGGGTCTAATCTTTTCAAATAGTGTTTATTTTATGAGTCATTGTTTTTAGGCTGTTTGAGAGACCGTAGTTGCTTAGGTATATCTACGGATGGTGGAGAAGAAATGGAGAGGACCAAACCATTCTTTCCCCTTGTTCCAAATTCTCTCCCTTATTTATTCTTGGTTGGTCGATAGCATATCATCCTTATCTATTCTTGGTCAATATATTGGATATCACCAATGATATAAGGTACTACATAAATATTATTTCATTTTCCCACAACCTTCTGTTATTTCTTCCCTCTATTATGTTCTTGCTTCCTCTTCTGTTTCATGAAAAAAAAAAATCCAAACCTCTATCAGAAAAACTATATCTGACTATTCTAATTTGATACAATTCAGCAGAAAATTACATGACTTTTTTCTTTATTTTGCAAGATTTACTAAAAGTACAAGATAGACATTAGGGAAATCTGTGTGTGGAGGCAAAATCACATGTATAAAAAGAACTGATTTCAAAGGATTAAGAATAACCTATGAGTAGATAAAAAAAAAAAAGAATCAAGACAATATGATAGACTATGAGCAAAAGTGAAAAAAAAACTGTAAGAGAAATAGCTTTAGAGGTCTCAAATATGCTTTCAAAATGCTGGGATCTAGTTTTCATAAATTAGAATTCTCAGTAAATATAGGACAAGTCCCAGCTGTACCATAGCATTAACATTAAAACTAAGACATATCTTGCATCTACTTTTCTCTTAAATTCCCAGAGGTTTCAAACAAGAGAGTGGGTCGAAATAAATTCCCCTACCACCACCTCTTCCCCAGTAAGCAGGTCTCATCTGGTGTATTTCCATTTTGAGACATGTAGACAGAGTTTAAAGAAAAATTACTCAATCCATCTGGTCTGAGTTTTCCAAAATTACAGAAGTTATTTCAATCTCATTAAACTTGTTAAGCATATACAGAAAAATCTGAGAACTATGACTCATTAGTGAAGTGATCCACTAATGTGTACTTTGATGCCTTAATTGTAAACTTGCAGGTTCTCAATTTCTTCTCAATTTCTGTAGTCATTTTTTTGACTTAACTGAATTCTGGCCCTTTTTTAAAGATATAATTTTCCTGAAACACCACAAGTTCTTCAAAAAATCAATATAATTGATAAAACTCCAAAACTATTGACAGAAATAAACAGATGGAGATACAAACCACCAATGTCAACAATGACACTGTAAATCCTGCAGTCATTAAGAAGATAATAAGGAAAAATTATAAACAACTTTACAACAACTTTGCCTACAACTAATGGACCAATTTCTTGAAACCCAAAACTACAAAATTCAAGCCAGGTGAAATAGACAACATGAATAGTCATATATCCATTAAAAATTTAAATGTAACTAGAAAACTCCTGAAAAAAAAATCACTAAAGTGTTAATCCAAATATTTAAAGAGAAATTGACAATAATTTTACCAATACAGAAATCAATCACACTTCTATATACTAAAAATGAACATGCAGAAAACAAAATATAACATACAAAACAATTAATTCCAAAGAAAATAAATCATATAGGTATACACATAACAAAATATGTATAGGATTTATATGTTGAAATTTACAAAATAATAATGAAAGAAATCAAAGACCTAAAGAAATGGAGAGACTAACTTGGTTATGGATTAGAAAGTGGAATACTCAGCATAGTAAAGATGTTGATTCTTCTCAATTTCATCTATAGATTTAATACAGTTAATTAAAATCCCAACGAGATGGTTTGTAGACATAGAAATTTATTCTAAAATTTGGACATTCATAGGCCCTAAGAATAGGTAAAATTTTTGAAAAAGAAGGATAAAGTAGGAGGAATCACATTATCCTATATTAAGACTTACTATACAGCTACAGTAATCAAAACTGTGTGATATTGGCAGGAAGAGAGATACACAAATCAATGAGACTGAATAAAAAAAAAAAAAGAAATAGACCCACACCAGTATGCCCGATTGATTTTTGACAAAGGTGCAAAATCAAGTCAATGGAGGAAAGATAGTGTTCTCAACCAATAGTGCTAGAGCAAATGGATATCCATAAGCAAAACAAAATGTACTTTGACCTAGACCTCACACTTAACATATTAATTCACAGATCGGAATGAGATGATTTCTGTCATTCATACATAAATCATATCTATATTGTCTATTTATGTGATAGCCAATATGGTAAGATACTTGCCCTGTATGGCTACTGAGCACTGGAAATGTCGCTAGCAGGAATTCACATGTGCTGTAAATATAAAATACTCACTGGATTTTGAAGACTTCATATGAAAAAATATAAAATGTCTCATTAATAATTTTATATTTATTATATCTTAAAATGATAACATTTTGAATGATTAAATAAAATATATTATTGAAGTTAATTTTACATTTATATTTTTAATATATGTATTAGCAATTTTTAAATTACATATATGGCTTATATTTCTATTGGCTCGAGCTAATTTAATCTATAATTTCCAGTTTCATTTTCTTTATATTTGAATGAGAGCTAAATGATACCAGTGAAGACTTCTGCATAAAGAACTAAATATTTTTTTATTATTTTTGTCAGTTTTACTTTTCAATGGCCAAATAATGAGTCTTTTTTGTAACCATATTTATTATCTCTAAAACATTTAGTTTGTTTTTTGCATAAAAATATTTCGTAGTTATATTTATTTAAGCAATAAATATTGAGTAGACTATTCTAGTTACTTGGCGATTACAAACCTCTTGTCTTTGTGGAACTTATTTTCATCAGTTGATAATTTATAAAATTATAGAAATAATTATAGCTGGCTTAATTAAATTGGCTTAAGTACATTCTCAATTCATGGGAGCAGAACCTGTGTGCCTATCAGATAGTTGAGTATTACCTATAAGAATCCATTTCACCTTAGGCATTAGCCAGTATACTTTTTAGAAGAAATGCAACTGTTAATCTAGAAAGTTAGCTGAGTAGACATTTTTTACGTGGAGGTCTGTGCAGAAATCCTCCTCTGTACTTTGTCCTATTGACTACTTTTCTGACTTCATCCCTAGATTCTGAATTTATCAAGTGCTTCTATTTCTCGTTGGCACATACTAGTGATTGGTAAATAATAAGTAACAAATCATCTGATAAATAAAATATTTTGAGAAAATATGAAGTCAGATTTTGAACCAGTAGACATAATTGAAGCCAAATCCCCTAACCTGTTAAATCTTGATAGTTGACTTTAATCTTTAATCATGGTGTTTGGACATTGCCTGGAAGGAAGTGTCTGTGTCAGTTTAATCTTTCACGGAGAACACTTGAAACTGGTTTATATTCTCATCCGGACATTTTTGTTATTGTTTAGAAATATACTTTATGGGATCGTCAGACTGAATTCAAAAGAAAAGGAAGCTGTCATCCAAAGATGGTTAAAACCATCAATAAATTCGTAGCTCTGGGGCATAGAGAGCACTTGTATTGTTTCAGCGGCCTTAGTGCCCAGTAAGTTTACTCCAGTAAATAGTAACTAAAGCAGTTTTCTTGACAGTTACATTTCCTAGCCATGGATTTTCACAAATGTATGGCATTTAGAATTCTAAGAGAGCTTTAAGTAATCCTGAATTCAATTCAAATGATATGAATAGTGATTTGTTTCTTCTGTTCATTAGATAACATAAGCATTTATGTAATTAAGAGGCTTCAATGATGTAAAAGGTGTATTGTTTGAAAAACAAATGTTCAAAAGCCTTTTGTGAATGCAAAAGAATCAATAGAGTCCAAAAAAAATGTCTTATAGGGAGTTGAAAAAAATATCTTATTTGGAAATTTTAAAAAGTCAGGCATTTCTGTGGTTTTTGCCAGTTTAATTTATTCTAAAATTTATATAGACCTCATATAATAACTTCTTTTCTATATGGCCTTTTATGTGAAATCCTCAGTTCTAAAATTGATTATGTTTCACTTGGGAATCTACCTGTATCCATCTTGCCTTACCATTGATTTTGTCTCCACGACTATCAAAAGTTTCTTACAATAAGTAACGCTGGCTGACCCATAGCCACATTCAAAGGATCAATATATCTCATTGTGCTATGTTTGATCCTGTTAACTTTTCCAGCAATTTTGATACTTTCTCCACATTTACCTTTTTTTTTTCCCCATGGTTCATGTCTATCTTCCATTTACCTGTTTTTTAAATTAAGTTTATTGGGGTAACATTGGTTAATACAATTATATAATTTTCAGGTATATATTATCATTTAGCGTCTGTATATTCTATTGTGTGTTTACCACCCGAAGTCCAGTTTCCTTCAGCTACCATATATTTGATCCCCTTTACCCACTTCACCCTCCCACTGTCTCCCTATATTTGATCCTCTTTATATTGTCTAACATCCCCCTCCTCCACCACCCTCTACCCTCTGGTAATCACTAGTCTATAGTCCATGTCCATGAGTCTCTGTTTGTCCTGCTCATTTGTTGCTTTTAGGTTTATATCCCACATATAAGTGATATCATGTGATTTTCAACTTTTTCAGTCTGGCTTATTTCACTTAGCATGATTATCTCGAGGTCCATCCAGGTTGTCACAAATGGCAGTATTTCATCTCTTCTTATGGCTGAGTAATATTCCATTGTATATATGTACCACTGCTTCTTTAGCCAATCATCTATCATAGGACACTTCGGTTGCTTCCATGTCCTGGCCACTGTGAATAATGCTGCTATGAACATCGGTGTGCACATATCTTTTTGGATATGTGTTTTCAAGTCTTTGGGGTAAATACCCAGTAGAGGAATTGCTGAATCATAGGGTAAATCAATTCTTAGTTTTTTGAGGAACCTCCATACTGTTTTCCATAGTGGCTGTATCAATTTGCAGTCCCACCAGCAGTGTATGAGGGTTCCTTTTTCTCTGCATCCTCTCCAACATTTGTTATTACTTGTCCTGTTGATTATAGCTATTCTAACAGGTGTGAAATGGTATCTCATTGTGGTTTTGATTTGCATTTCCCTAATAGCTAGTGATGTTGAGCATATTTTCATATATTTGTTGGCCATTGGTATGTCCTCTAGGGAGAAATGTCTTTTCAGGTCCTTTGCCCATTTTTTGGTTAGATCATTTGTTTTGTTGTTGTTGTTGTTGTTGTTGTTGTTGTTGTTGTTGTTATTGAGTTGTATGAGTTCTTTGTATATTTTAGATATTAGGCCCTTATCAGAGACATTGCTTGCAAATATATTTTTCCATTCGGTTGGTTCTCTCTTCACCTTGTCGATGATTTCTTTTGCCGAGCAGAAACTTTTTAGTTTGATGTAGTCCCATTCGTTTATTTTAGCTTTTACTTCCCTTGCCTTTGAGGTCAAATTCATAAAATCCTCTTTAAGTCCAAGATCCTTGTGTTTAGTTCCTATATTTTCTTCTATGAATTTTATTGTTTCAGGTCTTATATTCAGGTCCTTAATCCATTTTGAATTAATTTTGGTGTGTAGTGATAGACAACAGTCTAGTTGCGTTCTTTTGCAGGTAGCTTTCCAGTTTTCTCAGCACTATTTATTGAAGAGGCTTTCCTTTCTTCACTGTATGTTTTTAGTTTTTTTGTCGAAAATTATTTGCCTATATATATATGGGTTTAGTTCTGGACTCTCAATTCTGTTCCACTGGTCTCTGTGTCTTTTTTGCTGCTGATACCATGCCATTTTGATTGCTGTCGCTTTGTAGTATAATTTGAAGTCGGGCAGAGTGATGCCTCCAGCTTCATTCTTTTCTCAGGATGGCTTTGGAAATTCGGGGTCTTTTGTGCTTCCATACAAATCCGATGATTTTTTTGTTCTATTTCTTTAAAAAATGATGAGATTTTGATGGGGATTGCATTAAATCTGTGTAATGCTTTAGGTAATATGGTCATTTTAACTATGTTGGTTCTTCCAATCCAAGAACACAGAATATCTTTTCATTTCTTTGTATCTGCTTCGATTTCTTTTAATAGGGTCTTATAGTTTTCATTAAACCAGTCCTTCACTTGTTTCGTTAAATTTATTCCTAGGTATTTTATTCTTTTTGTTGCAATTGCAAAAGGAATTATTTTTCCACTTCTTTTTCTAATACTTTATTATGAGAGTATAGGAAATATATGAATTTTTGAATGTTGATTTTGTATCCAGAGACTTTACTGTATTTGCTTATCGTTTCTAGTAGTGTTCTTGTGGAGTCTTTTGGGTTTTCTATGTAGAGAATCATGTCATCCACAAATAGTGACAGTTTGACTTCTTCGTTTCCTATTTGGATGCCTTTTATATCTTTCTCTTGTCTGATTGCACTCTCTAGGACCTCTAGTGTTATATTGAATAACAGTGACGATAGTGGACAGCCTTGCCTTGTTCCTGATTTTAGAGGGAAGGCTTTTAGTTTTTCACCATCAAGTATAATGTTAGCTGAGAGTTTGTCATATATGGCCTGTATTATGATAAAGTACTTTTCTTCTATACTGATTTTGTTAAGTGTTTTGATCATAAATGGATGCTGTATCTTGTCGAAGGCTTTTCTGCATCTATTGATATGATCATATGATTCTCATTTTTTAATTTGTTTATATGGTGTATCACAATTGATTTGCATATGGTGAAGCATCCCTGTGCCTCTGGGATGAAGCCCACTTGATCATGGTGTATAAACTTTTTAATATGTTGCTATATTCATTTCACTAGTATCTTATTTAGGATTTTGGCATCTGCGTTCATAAGAAATATTGGTTTGTAATTTTCTATTTTTGTGTTTTCTTTACCAGGTTTTGGTATCAGAGTAATACTGACCTCATAAAATGAGTTGGGAAGTATTGCCTCCTCTTCGATTTTTTAGAAGAGTTTGAGGAGAATAAGTATTAAATCTTCTTTGAATGTTTGGTAGAATTCACTGGTGAAGACATCTCGTCCTGGACTTTTACTTTTTTGTAGGTTTTGGTGATTGTTTCAATTTCCATACTGCTGATCGGTCTATTCAGATTTTCCAGTTCTTCTTGATTCAGTTTAGGAAGATTGTATTTTTCTAAGTACTGGTCCATTTCTTCTAGGTTATTAAATTTGGTGTTATATACTTTTTCATAGTATTCTTGTATGATCCTTTGTATTTCTGCAATGTCGGTCGTAATTTTCCCTCTTTCATCCCTGATTTTGCTTATTTGTGTCCCTTCTCTTTAGTGAGTTTAGCCATGGGTTTGTCAATTTTATTAACCTTCTCAAAGAACCAGCTCTTTGTTGCATTTATTTTTTTCTATCGTTCATTTCTTTTCAATTTCATTTATTTCTGCTCTAATTTTGATTATTTCTTTTCTTCTACTGACTTTAGGCTTCATTTGTTCTTCCTTTTCTAGTTTTTTTAAGATGAAGAATTAGTTTGGTTATTTGGGCTTCTTGTTGTTTTTGGAGATAGGCCAGTAATGATATGAACTTTCCTCTTATGACCGCTTTTGCCGTGTCCCAAAAGTTTGGTACATTGTACTATCATTATCATTCATTTTTATGTATCTCTTGATCTTTTTATTTCTTCTCTGACCCAGTTATTCTTCAGTAGCATGTTTTTTAATCTCCATGTATTTGTGGTTCTTCCTGATTTTTTTCTGCAGTTGATTTCTAGTTTTAAAGCATTATGATCAAGAATATGGTTGGTATGATTTAACCCTCTTATATTTGTTGAGGCTATCTCTGTGTCCCAGTATGTGATCAATTCTTGAGAATATTTTATATGCACTAGAGAAGAATGTATAAGCAGCTATTTTGGGATGGGAGGATCTGTAAATGTCAATTATGTCCTGTTGGTCTAATGTGTCATTTAGGAATGTTATTTCCTTGTTGATTTTCTGTTTGGATGATCTGTCTGTATCCAACAGTGGGGTATTTAGGTCCCCTACTATGATAGTGTTTTGGTCTGTTTATCCCTTTAGTTCTGTGGTACTTGCTTTACATATTTTGGGGCTCCCTGATTGAGAGCATAGAGATTAATAAGTGTTATGCCTTCTTGGTGCATGATTCCCTTTATCATTTTGAGGTATCCCTCAGTATCTTTCTTTACCTTTTTTATTTCGAAGTCTGTTTCATCTGATATTAGTACCACTACTCCTGCTTTTCTCTGAATGCCATTTACTTGAAATATCATTTTCCACCCTCTCACTTTGAGTCTATATTTGCCTTTGGAGCTGAGATGTGTCTCCAGGAGGTAGCATATGTTTGGGTTTTGTTTTTTGATCCATTCTTCAACTCTGTGCCTTTCCATTGGTGTGTTCAGTCCATTTACATTTAGGGTGATTATTGAAATATAAGGTCTTCTTTTAGCCATTTTTATCTTTTGCTTTCTAGAAGCTCGGTGTTTCCATCACTTCCTTGTCCTTGTGTTTCTGTTTTCTTTATTTTGGTTGCCTTTTGTGGGTTTTGCCTCTGGTTCTTCTTGTTTTATGTTATATACTTCAGTTCTGAATCTTCTGTGTGTTTACCATTACGAATATGTAAAGGATAGTTATATATGTACAGTTGTCCATTTTCTTTTGAGAGTGTCTTATCTTCATTCCCCTTTGTGAATTTGGATCTTTGAATCCTCCCCTTTTCAGCCATTGTTATCTCAGTTTTTCCCAATGTATGCTGAATGTTCATTACTATTTTGCTATAGCAATTCTCTTCTTATTATTTAAGCTTATAATGCCATATTCTTAGTAAGGGTTGCACTCCTATGATTCTATTTGCCTGATAGTCACTTTACTCCTAATTATGTATTTTTTTTTTGTCATTTTGTTTTAGGTGAGCTGACCCCTTTCAGTATTTCCTGTAGTGCAGGCCTTGTGGTGGAGAATTCCCTTAATTTTTGTATGTCTGGAAAAGTCTTAATTCTCCTTCACATCTAAAGGAGAGCTTAGCTGGATACATTATTCTAGACTGGTAGTTGCTTTCACTTAATAGTTTAAATATTTGGTTCCATTTCTTTCTGGCTTGTAAGGTCTGCACTGAGAAGTCCAAGGATAATCTAATGGGTTTTTCTTTATAAGTTACCGTTTTCTTCTTTCTGGCTGCCCTGAGAATTTTGTCTTTGTCATTGATTTTTGATAATTTTAATACAATGTGTCATGGTGAAGGCCTTTTTTGGTTGAGATAATTGGGTGTTCTGTTGACTTCTTGAATTTTAAGCTCCAGCTCATTCCTTAGATTTGGGAAATTCTCGTCAACTACTTGTCTGAAAATGCTTTCTCATCCCTGCTCTTTTTCTTCCACTTCAATAATGCCCATTATCCTTATGTTTCCTCTCCCAATGGTATCAGCTAGTTCTTGAATTTCTCTTTCATTATTTTTCATTCTTCGCTTTCTCTCTTCTTTCTTCTGATTTATTTCTAGATTTCTGTCTTTGATATCACTGATCCTTTCCTCCATTTAGTTGACTCTATTTCCTAAGCTTGCTATTTCATTTTTCAACTCTTGCAGTGTGTTCTTTATCTGCAGAAGTTCTATTTGGTTCTTTTTGAGAGTTTCAGTCTCCTTGCTCTGCTCATCTAGCTGTTTTTGCAATTCCTAAAATTGTTAATATGACTTGTTTCAGAACTCACTGAGTTTTTTCAGAAGTACCATCCTGAATTGTGTGCCATTTAAGTTGCGTATTTCTATGTCTGTAAGCTTATTTTCTGGATATTTTTCTCTTTCTTTCTGAGATGCCTTGTCACCTTGGTTGTTCATGGTATTTAATGGACTATTTCTCTGCCTGGGCATTAATGAAAATGTATTCTGCTTTTTTTTTTTTCCCCCGTGAAAGAAGATTTATTATATAAAGTTCTCTCTTTAGCCTGCGTTTTTCTTTTGGTTTCCAGTAGGTGGTGTCTAAGCCTCTTGGATCCCTGCTTTATATAAAGCCTTAAAAATGCCTTTTTTTTTTCTTATAGATATTTAATCATGCTCGCTGCCCTCAGTTTCAGTCCCTGTCAGTGTTAGCAACAGTTTCGGTAGCGTTTGCTCAGATTCCCCTGGGGCTCCGCAGTGATCAGTCTCAAGGATATGGGAGGAGTGTCCCTCTGGGTTGGGAGTTAGGGGATGCAGCTCAGCTTCGGGTTTGCAACCACAGCTATCAACTGCTGTTTTTCTGCCATCCTGCTTCTCTGCCTTCTGTCCTGATGACTGGATGTCTCATAGCTTTCCCATGCAGGGCTGTTCATGGAACTAGCCACACCTTTTCACCTCCTCCTCCTCCTACAGGTAGCTCCTGCGGCTGTGAAAGGCAGCTTCTTTATTTCTCCCAGTCCACCTGTCTTAGCTCTTATGCGCAGATCCCACCCTCAGACGTGCTGGTGTGCAGTTTGGGTGTTTTTTGTTGAGTTGTAGATGGTCCGCTTATTGTTGTTTCAAGGGGAGAGATCTGGGGATGTCTCTCACTCTGCCATGTTTCCAAAAAATATAAAATTTTTAAATATCTAAGTATACATACACACATGCTCCTCTCTCTCCCCCTCCACCAATCTTTCTCATTATTTTAGAGTCTAGGTGTACCTGTGGTCTTACATTACAAGACAGAAAGAGTGCTGTTTGTTTGCCTGTTGAATTATTTATATCAAGCCATTAATGGTGCTTACTTTGTGCTAGACACCATTCTAAGCATTTTGTAAATATTAATTCACTAAATCTTCATAAATCCTTAGAAAGATACACAATATTATTCTCACTTTACAAAGATATTAAGACACTGGATGATTAACAAACATGCTCAATGTTACACTACTCAAGTGTCAAATGGAAACTGGCCCTGGGTCATCATGTCCCCAAGTCTATTTTTTTTTTAATTCTTTAGCTTTCCTGTTTCTATACATGGTATTTCTCTGAGAAATTCTAGTCTTCTATGCTTGGAGATTAATGATTAATCTATCTTAATTTACTATACCCAAACTTTATCCTTAAATTATTTTATTATGCCAAACACATTTAAACAGGTTGTTGTTATACAGTTGTTCTTCTGATTAGAAATTGGCCCTAAAGTACAGACAAAAAAGAAATTATATTTAAGACGAAGTTTAAAAATATGTTTCTGGGTGAGGGGTATATGGGAATACATAATTCAATCTTTGAAACTTTCCTATAAGTCTGGATTTATTTTAAAATATAAAATTGAAAATATATCATTGTTATTAATCAAATTGAAAAATATAAATTGGAGCAGTACTACTCTGTACAAATTCGAGGGCAATCCATTTACATTATATTCTATGTGAACAAGGCCCCTCAAAGTTGTGCAATGAGGAAGACCTATAGTTATTTTACTTACATTAAAAGCCATAGAAGAAAACAATAGAACGTTAAACTAAACAAAAGTCAATAATCTGGGTTGCCCCTTAGCTTTCATAATCATATTTTTTTAATGTTCTTCAACAGAAATTGTTCAAGCATTATTTCTTACCACCATAAGAATGCTCAGAACCTCTCAGAAATATGTCATTTGTTAATGATGCCAGTACCTGATAGGAAGGCAAGGACAATGTTAGTTTCATTCACAGATGTAATCCCAGAACCAAGGCAATACTTGGTTCACAGTGGGTGCTTAATGTGCAATGGATAAGCAAATCAGTGAATAATGGATGGATGTTGATGGTGCTTTTTCTACGTTAATCCATTTCAAATATGCTAATATTCCATTAATAACCTTCCTGATTTATTTGAGTAGAAAGTAATTTTTTTTATTTGATAGTATAATGAAATGCATCTTAGACATTTCAATGATTTATCTAAGTTCATCCAATAAATATATATTTACATAGAATGTAAATATATGTGAATATATTTACATAGATACTTTGTTTCTTGGTGTGTGTATAAAACAAATGAATATATAAAATAAAATAATAAAGCCCAGGAGAGACTTCTATTCCAGGAGTTTTTGTACTATAGTACATTTGAATTGAAAAGAGAAGAAATCATAGAAAAGGCTATGTAGGAGACATAAATGTACAAACCAGGGAACATACTTTTCTAGATACATATTCCATAATGCCTGAGAAAATGAGAAGTAAATTCATTGAAAAATTTAATAGAATAGGGACCTGAAAACTTCATAAATCAAAACAAATTCATGTTTTCAAAATTTAAAATTTGAGTATTTTCTTTATTGAATTTCTCTGTGTATAGGATATTATTACTGTGTTGTTTTACTGGAATTTTTAATTTACTTTAAGAGTAGTGAATACTATTTGTAAAGGGGACTATTTCTCAAATTTACCTCCACATTTTAAAGAAATATCTTCTGCTAATCTCTCACATCTTCTCATATATCTTATTTCACTTTTAATTTCCTGCAAACTTATCTTTCCTGTTAAATTATTCCTTTCTCCTCTTTCCCAGTGATGACTGAATGATAATGTTGAGATATGTTTCCTTCTAACATCCAGATTACTATCCAATCTATATCAATCACTCCATCACATTTTCTAAATCTGGACTCCACTGCTGAAATCTCTCCCAGTCTGATATTCCTGTATCTTACCATCTCCAGGTTCCCATACTAAGCACCTTTCCTTCCTTCATCATCTTTTCCAGTCAGTTCAGAAAGCTACTCTTAATCTATTCTGTTGCTAAAACAACACCATCAATCACTTTCAGTTACCTTACTTTCTTCCTATACATCAAAACCTCAGAGTTTTACCTTATCCTCAATTTTTGCTCTGTTACAGCTTTTTGGGTTTGACTTTTCACACCGTGTAATTCTGTCTTGTATGTTTTCTTTTTATTACGCTTTTTAATTGATGCCCTTGTTTTTTTCTTATGCTCTAACCCTGTCATTCTTTTTTCTGTGCATGAAGCAGCATTGCTAATTACAAAATCTTCCCTTTTCCCATTTCTTCACTACTCATTCTAATTTGGCATTTATTTTATATTTTTATTGAGATATAATTAATATACAACATTATATTCATTTTAGGTGTACAACATAATGATTTGGTATTTGTCTATATTGAATAATGATCACCACAATAAGCCTTGTTAACATTATCACCAACATAGTTCTAAAAAATTTTGCTTGTGATAAGAGCTTTTATGATCTAGTCTCTTAGCAACTTTCAAATATGCAATACAGTATTATTAACTATAGTCACCATGTTGTACTCTGGTACTTATTTTAATATGTTTTTATAAATAACTATCTAGAGGAACTGAGATTAAAAAACACATAGATAGATTGTGATCCCATGTTGTCTCTCAATTGAGAAATATTTCATTCCTGAACTTTATTATTTATCTTTCTCTAAATGCATTTTCTTCATACTTCTTTTTAACGTTTATATACTAAATGTATCTCTGTCTAATTTAGGTGGATAGTTGAAATTATTCATTATTTAATTAATTATTATGAATCATACTTACTAAAGATAGATATGTATTATCAAACATGCTACAAGAAGGTGACTAGCATTGTCCCCATGCACTCTTCACATTTCCTCAGACCACAGAAATAGTCCTTGATGGATGTTTTTGCTTTAAAACTAGACAGAAATAAAGGTGATCTTTTTCTGTCACAGAAGCTTAAGGAGTTTTCCCCCGAACTTCTTATTCACACTTCCAGTTATGAACTTGTAATACAAAAAGAAAATTGTGATTTTTATCATGGAATGCTGAAACCCAAACTGACATGTAGGAGGAAGGAGCAGAAGTTCTGTGGGTTTGCCAGGATGCTAAGGACATGTTGTCTTAAGAATTACTTATTAAAGCCAGTGAGTTCATTAGGATGAGATAGAAAACTATATATTACTTATCAAATGTAAATTTAGTCCCTGAGCTAAATTCCCTTAGAGCTCAAAAACTGCAGATTTAAGCAGTCACTTCTTGAAATTTTCTAATATCACATTAAAGAGATGTTTAATATATTTTTAATATAGCAGGTTTGAGTGCCAAAAAGAAGAAAGAAAGAAAAGAAAAAAGAAAGAAAACAAAACAAAGGATAACCTGAAGTGCCAACTCTAATTAATTGGGAATATCTTCTTGGACTGAAATGTTGAAAAGATCCCATCTGGACTCGGTAGGCGAGTGCAATGATCTATTAGCCGTACTTTGTGGTCAGCCCAGGAGAAGAAAGAGGGCAGGATTGCTAAGTGTCTGTGGGCTTTGTAGTGATAGAACATTTTTAGCACTTAAAGTTTGCATGTCAGCCCTGTAAATTATTAATTGGGCTTCTCCTGATCTAACCTACTTTGTTTTTGATACCCGATGAAGGTATACTGTGAAAATGGTATAGTAATAATTAACCCTAAAAAGAGTTTATATCTCTAAAGTATAGACACATGGGACTTCTATAACCAGGGGGTTTGTGAACTAATGTAGCACTAGATTTTATCAAGTGTGTTTATTATTGATAATCTAAAGGTGAATTTTTTTTTATCTCTTAATTGGTTAAGGATCAAGACTGATGATTTCAATTAAAAAGTTCTATCTTTAGCAAGTATAAAACTTAAATTATAAAGTTTCCAAGATAGTTTAAAGCTTAGAAATGGCCAGGCTTTTTAAAAATTAATTAATAAATGTATTTGATTTTTTTTTTGACAGCTACAAATGAATTTGGCACATTGTGTGTGTGTGTGTGAAAAATCTGCTTTGTGCATATTCTATCCAGTTATGTGTGTGGACTATTCAATTCAATTATTTAAACAGTCTTTAAAGGTATGAATCAGACTTGGTCTCTAACAATTTGTAATGTTCAAAAGACAAAGTAACTTTTGAAGTATCGTACGAAAATTTAATATATAAAAATAAGCAGGAATAGTAGCTACAGTCTTTGCTGGAGAACCATGTGGAGGGGCGAGCATATGGGTTTCATTTTGGCAAATGAAGAAAAAAAGTTATTAAGACATGCAATACAACAAAAAAGAACTTATAACATTTAGCAACAGATTGGCTGTGGGTAGCAGAGGCTCATGAGAACCTGACAGCAACTTTCTCAGTTTTTATCTTGGAAAACACATGAGTGGGTCGATTTGCACTTTGTACTTTGAAAGTTAAGAATGTTTTTACTTTGAAGAACTTTTATTTTAACCTTCACTACATCACTCTTTAAGTTACATTATCCTCCCCTTATCCCTGTGAATAAAGGGGGCAAAGCAATCCTGAGCACATTTCTCCTCAAACTTGTATGTATTTTTAAATGGCCTCTTATTGAAGAGATCTCTTATAAACATCTATTCTATGAGGATTTATCCATCATTTTCATATCTGTTACTGGTCTGACATATCACAATAATTTGTGTGAAGACACAAATGTTAGTCCCTTTAAAAATTACATTTTTTTCTAATCTATAGTAAGTGAAGCCCAGGAAAGATAGAAACATCTATTTGCCTTCTGTGCACTGCAGAGTTGCAGCAGAAACAGACTTTCTTTCAGTTTATTAGAGAATTTTAAAATGTCTAACTTCAGTTAATAGTTTATACTGTTGCTAGACTAATACAACAAATAATAACCTAATATTATAGGTCATTCTTAGGAGCAGTAAAAGTTATTATGGTTCTAAAATTTTGGGGGGCACAAACACATGACACGAATTTCTTACACAAGCATATAAGCAATGAACATTTTACAGAAAGTTAAATGGGCGAGAATTTGAAAATACCAAAAAGCAGCATGAAAACAGAAGGCTTATAGTGAGTTAGACATAGTCAATATAGAATAGTCTATACTTTTTAGGTCATGGCTCGGAAAAAAAATATCCAAAACCAAACTGTTTGTTTGTTTGTTTTCTAATTTCTGATTTTTTGTCTGATTTGCTCCCACTATTCTAACAGTGGTGTCCTGACTCTTATAATGCCCCAGACCCAAAATCTTGCAATCACTTTCAAATATTCTTCTCTTTCTTGTCAGTTCCTCATTTGACTTGTTGCTAAAATCTATTCACTTTCTTCATATTCTAATTGATATTACCCTAGTCTAGGACTTCATCTTCATTTTCTTACTAATTCTTTCTTTCCCTTTCAAAGTATACTGTGAGGTTACTCTTCTTAAATCATGTTCGAATCATGTTTTAACTATACTCTAAAGCCTTTATTGCATTGACTTCAATATATACTTGGCAATTAAGCTCCCTAATCATTTGATCACAAGCTAATTATTAAAATGGTATTTGATGTTTGAATGGCACTTGATAATTTCAAAGAGTTTTCACAGTTTTATTGAATTTTCTACAAAACTTTGCATGACAAGTAGTTTTTATTATCTATCTCTTATCAAAAAGAAATTTTGCAACTTACAAATCACAAATGTAGCAGCTGTAGCTGTGGGATTTGAACTCATACCCTCAGACTCTAAAACAATGTTTTTCCCAAAGTTGCTATTCTCCCCCATAAAAACTTCTCTCTCTATTTACCTACCTCCTCATTTCCCAAGTTACTTACTTCCAGATTCCCCATCCAAAGACTGAGTGTGTGAAGACTCATTTCCAGCTCTTACTTCCTCCATGATGAGACAAGAACCTTGAAAATTAATTTTGGAAATATGAATGGAAAATAACTTAGTACCTGAACAACTTAAGGGCAATGTAGGAAGAGATCCAGGAGTAAGTTAAATGTTGCTGACTAAAGAAGCAAAAGGAAGATATTTGATAAAAAAAAATATGAAAAGGGAGTAAACAGCAAAGCCTTGTGAGATAAACTCTCCATGCATGGACATATCAGTGGTAAATATAACGTCCAGGATAGGTTGTATGAGATGGGAAGGAATTGCATGATAAATTAAAGGGTGTCATGGGAAGGATACATGTTTTGGGAACAGCTTGAATTCTAATTGTCACTCATTAGTCATGTAAGCCTAGTTGTCTTGTTAACCTTCTCAACCTGAGATTTCTCAATGATAAAATGGGAATAAATATATCACTCTCTGGTTACTAAAATGCTTATATGAGATAGAGTATATAAAGAGTTTTTTGTGAAATGGGTAGTCATAAGTAGCAAATAGTTTTATTCTCTCCCATCATTTGACCGAGTCTACCCTAGTTGCTACCTTTTCTCTAATTCTCCAGATGTACCATAGAGTCTAGAAGAGGGCCTGTCGTTGTTGTTGATGATAATGATGTTTAATCAAAAAAGATCATGAAGGTGCCATGCATAGAAGTTGAAATTTTTTAGGAAGGAGAAATTAATGGTTCAGCCAAAACACAAAAGACGTTTTGGAGACAATGAGAATAATGGGGTTTAATATGGAATTTAGAGTTGAGCAAGTGGAGTTTGAAAGGAGGAAGTCAGAAACACTAACCATGTCTGCCCAAAGAGAGCATGGGTGGAAAAGTTAAGTTCATGAGAAAGTCTGAGAAGCTGGTCTGCTGAGTCTGACCATGAAAGAGCTGCTTTTGTGGATGCCCCTAGGTACGTAGTGGTAGGCTTGGGGCCATTGTTGTTCAGACTCATCATCACATGCAGAAATATGAAAGGAATCTGGGAAGTTAAAAACTATATAAGTAAGAAATTTATTTTATTTTTTAAATTGTAATATAAAACTGGGGTGCAGAATGGGTGGCAGGGAGGTAGAGCAAACCCACTCTCTTGGTTCATTAGGGTTGCTATAAGAAAATCTACCATAGAGTGGGTGGCTTAAAACAACAGAAATTAATTTCTCACAGTTCTGGAAGCTCTAAAGTCCAAGATCAAGGTGCTGGCAGAATCAGTGTCTGATGAAGACCTGCGTCCTAGTTCGTAGACAGCTATCTCTTCTCTCATAGTCCTCACAGGATGGAAAGAGAAAAGAGCTCTATGGATTCTTTTTTATAAGGGCACAAATCCCATTCATGAGGGCTCTGACCTCAAGACTTAGTAACCTCCCAAAGGCTCCATATCCAGATACCATCACATGAAGATTAGGTTTTGAATTATAAATTTTGGAGAGATTAAAACATTCTGTGTGTAACACCCACTAAGTTGTTGCTTATTTGGAATGAGAAACTCAGGCACTTTTCATTGTAATGTTGAAAAAGTTACAGAACCTCACTAAGCCTGTGTCTGTGAAGTGGGAATAATAACAATGATATGAGTATTAAATGAGACAATATTTGTAAAATGTTTCATATATGGTAGATGCCTAGAGAATGTTAACTATCAATTTTAGTTGTTATAATAAGTTATTGGAGGGTGAGCATTATTGGAGAAGTGACTTCTATATTTTAGGCATGTGGGATATTGAAGTGGTAAATTTATCATTAATTTACATACTTTGACACTTGCTTCCTTCAGTATTTAAAAATATTGACGTAAGCAGACAGTTCATCTTCTAAATATAAGGGAACATGTTGTCGAGATCACTCAAGTGATATACCATAATTCATCTGACATTTAAAATGTCAGTTTGACTGAGAAATGAGAGTCCTGGACAGATGAATGTGATTTAAATGAGATTTGGTTTATGTACAGACAAGTGAATGATGACTGGGTTCTAGAGACTAGATAGACCAGGGATAGGGCGATTCATTGGTGTCCTAGAGCACTAGATTTGAGCAACAAGTGGGAGGTTATGCTTCCTTAGTCACCAACAGGCATGGTCCATAACAGGTAATAAGTAGCTATACCTTATATTCAAGAGTAGTTGGTGATAGCCTTGAGGCCTTGGAGTGGTAGGCAATGTGAAGAAATAGAGCAAAGTGTCAGTTATCGCACAACTTCTCATTCTGAGCATGGCCAATGGAGGGTGAGAGTGGTGGTCTAGGAAGATAGAATCAGGAAGTCAGAAATCTTTTCAGTTAGGAGTTCAGGTCTGAGAGGACTAAAGAAGAAAACCATTTATTGGAGTATAAGGCAGAGAATGGGTCCTAAGGACCAAAACAAGAACCTGGCCTGAAACAGGAGCCACAGCAGGATTCCTATGAAGCTGGCCATGCTGGGCCTCTCATTTGAGACTCCCTAAATCCCTTGGGTTTCTTGGGTTGGTGCACAGCTGAACCTAAAGTCTAGAGAGCTGCAGGCTACATGAGGCAAGCAAATAAATGATGCACTACAGAATATCTAGAACGTGAAATAAAAATACACTATTCTACATGTAAACCCAAGCATTATGAGTGATTAGCACAAAAATACATAGGCCATCATTTTATGTGAAGGTCAAAAGGTAATGACTTTTTATTATCATGGCGGTGCTTGACCTAAATGAATTATATTTGATTTCTGTGAACTTTTAGAGCTTTATACCTCAGCATGACCTCCTTGTCCAGCAAATCTATACCTATTTACTCTTTGGCCTCTCTCTACTATAATCAGCTAGGTACTGCTTTTCATTCAATAAATAATATATTTTACTTGCCTGCTAAGTTGGCTGTAAGACTGAGAGGTTTAATTGAAAATTGAGAGATTGACAAGAGCCAGTTCACTGAGTACTACATTACCATATGTACTGCGTTGGAGAGTGCTCCCCCAAAATTCGTATCCTTCTGGGAACTTCAAAAATCTGACCTTGTTTGCAAATAGGGCTATTGCAGATGTAATTAGTTAAGATGATATCATGCTAGTCCTTTAACGTAACATGACTAGTGTCCTTATAAGAAGAGATATAGAGAAGGAGGCACACAGGGAGAGTTCCATGTGGAAACAGAAGCAGAGACATGAGTCATGCATCTACAAGCCAAGGAGTGCCAAGAAATGCCAAGGATTGCCAGAGGTACCAGAAGCTAAGAGAAAGGCATGGAACAGATTCTCCCCTAAAGCCATCAGAGAGCATGGCCCTCCCAACATTCTGAAATTTTGATTTTGAATTTCTAGCCTCCAGAACTGTGAAAGAATAAATTTCTGTTGTGTTAATCACCTAGTTAGTTACAGCAGCCCCAGCAAACTAATATACCAAGAATTTAAATATTGCATTATCTATAAAGAATTTTAACTGCCAGAGCTAGTCTTCCATTGGATATCAGTTTTATCTATCTTTTATCGTATAACACTTTATGAAAGTAATAATTTAAAAAGGACACAAAAAAGAAGTAATGATTCCTTGAAGGTACCCAAAAGTTCTGATTTGTGGATCAGGCCAGTACCAGTAAGGCATTTAATAGAGTTTCTCAATATTTTCACAATATTTTTTTTTGCACTTAGAGAAATGCATCATCTCAATAGATTTCTTATTGTATATTTGATTTAGGCTTTGGCCTGGAAGAGATATATTAAGGCATATTAAGATATACTATGTAAACAAATAGGTGCGTGATAAGTAGAGAAATGAAAATATACAGAGAATTGCCTACCACCAAAAGCATATTATTTATATTTATCCTTCTTCTTAAAGTACCCATTCTTCTCCTCCTTTAAAAAAAAAAAATCTGGCCATTTTACCAATCTTTAAAGTATTGTCTCCCACAATTAATCTTCTTGCCATTGTTTAAAGCTAAGTTCACTCTTCTGTAATCCAGTTTGGCAAATCCTGTATGCATGGAAGTTCTGTGTAAACTCCTTAAGGACAGTACTCATTTTTTTTTTTTTCATTTTTGAATCACCAAAGCCCTAAAATATTTGAGCCTTGGTTGAGCCGTTTCTGAAATTGGCAAGTTTTAGTCACCAGTGCATACTCTGATAGTGATGTAAGTATACTCCTTACCTTTTTGCCCATTAGGAAAAACTTCCATTTAATAAGAAGCATGAAAAGAAATGGATTTCTTTTTCACTGATGCACAGATGGACATGTTTTTGGACATTCTCAGAAATGAGAAAGGATTCTTTTAAGTGCTTTCTAAAACACAATAAATACTTGCTGTTTTCTTTATCATCTTCATTCTTTTGGTTAAGATCTGGATATTGCAGAAAATCTTATGTGAAAAAGAGAAAAAGTAGAAATAGTAAATATTTGGCCATTGATAATTAATTATTTTTGCAAATAGGTAGCATATTTATATATTTATTTACCAAGGATTTTAATTAATGTTACAGACAGGCTCAAAGGCTCGGAAGACAGCATTGGTTCCAAGTGGCTATGTTTTTTTTTTTTTTTGCTATCTGAGCTTCCAGTAGTGGTATCTGGATTTGAAATGCTTATAAACATAGTCCATCTCTAAATTGCAACAAAGATTGGTACTGTGAAGATTATTAATAGCTTGGGTCAACTAAAGGGGAAAGTAGAAACAAACATAGGATCTTTGTCCTCTAAATTATAAAGGCATCCATTTTTTTGAGAAAAGGAGAGAGAGTATTACTTTCATTAAAATAATAGAAAAGTGGAAATTGCTGTTATTAACGCTAAAACAGAGTAGAGATTTGTGAACCTATGAGGAGAATTTTTATTTTAGAAAATAAGCAGAAATCAAAGTTAGTTTTTGAATTGTACTTTTGGAATATATAATCAGACCATGTCTCTGATAATTTCATTAAATTAGGTGAACAAAAAAATCACATGGGTAAGAAAATGTAATTAAATCTCTCAAAATAAAAATGTCATTGTTTTTACTTTCTTGTCATAAGTGAAAGGTGAAGAAAGATATCCTTTTAAACTACACATGAGCAATTCCAGTATCTTCTTAGTAATGAAAATTGGATTATAATATGGGCTTGTCTTTGACCATATTATAAAAGGATAATACAAGGACTTGGCAAAAGACCCCATGAAAGGAAGCCATGTATAAGCAACAAATATAAAAACAAGAAAACTCCTACAAGGAAAAGTCAATATAATTGGCAGCAAGATTTAAGGGGGAAAAAATAGAACCAGGAAAGACAACATATTTCTGAAGGTATTATTATTTTCTTCTAAAGTTACTAATGCTCAAAGGAAACCTAATTTTTTAAAAGATAGAATACCTGAAAGAAATAGATTGAATGAAAATATCACAACTGATATTTTAGCAAATTCTTGGATATAGCTTTAAAAATAAACTAACCCAAAAGACCAGTATGTCAAGATTACCTTTTCTTTTTATCAATTAGGTACATCGTTTGCATCATATGATCTACTTAGCACTGAAGATTTTTGTGCTTTTCTACAGCTCTTTTTCATCTATTAAAAGTGAAAGAAATAACCTATGCTACCTTTTAGAGTTTCCTGTGTATATGAATAATCAAGATTATCAATGAGTCTTACCTGATGCAAAATTGATGTATGAAATTTAAATTTACAACAAAAGTAAAGAAATGAGTTTTAATGTGGCATACAGCTTTTAACAAAATTCTGTTAAACGACATTTTTCTTTGTATATTTTTTTACCATATGATATATCTCAATTTTATACTTAAATACTTATTAGGGACATCTCCATTTGGGCCAATTCAAGTGTCTCTGTTTATATGCGTTTTCAAAAAAATTGTTTTTAGTCTGTAGTATTCCTTTTTGAAAAATTATATGGTATTAAGGTAGTAAATAAAAATAGAAAAAGTTTAGTGTTCCTTATGAGAAATGCAGTCATTTTTTACCACATGTTCTTTTCTCTGAAATATAAATGATTTATAACCAAAGAGGTATATATCTGAATCAAATGTACATAATAAATACAACACAATCTACAAGTCTTAATTGAAACAATATAGAACTAGTTTTAAAACTGCTAAAAATTTTCTCTTGCTGTAATGTGTGTTTTTTTTCTAATGTATTGCTTTCTGTCTTCTCAGTGAGATTGTTGGTTTTTAATTTTCATTAATTCCTAAACTATATACTAATGTTTCTATTCTGTGCATTTGCTTTAAGTGGCTATATATTTAAGGGAAAGAGAGAGTAGGTTTTCTGGTGAGTTATGATAGCAATATGATTGCTGGATGAAGCAGCTTTTAACAAAAAATGAAATCTTACCATTTTCAACAACACGAATGGACCTAGAGGATATTATGCTAAGTGAGATAAGTCAGACTGAGAAAGACAAATACCGTATGAACTCATATGTGGAATCTAAAGAACAAAATAAACGAATAAATAAAACAGAAACAGATTCATAGATACAAAGGACAAACTGATGGTTGCCAGACGGGAGGTAGGGTTGAGGAGAGCTGGGTGAAAAGGTGAAGGGATTAAGAAGTACAAATCGGTAGTTACAAAATAGTCACAGGGTTGTAAAATATAGCATAAGGAATATAGTCAGTAATATTGTAATAACTACGTATCGTGCCAGGCGAGTACTAGACTAACTGGGGGAATTACTTCGTAAAATATATAAATATCTAAACATTATGCTGTACATCTGAAACTAATATAAAATAATATCAAATGTCAACTCTAATTGAAAAATATTTTTTTAAATTAAATGAATAAAAATTAGAAAATAGAGACCACAAAAAATAAAAAAAAATGAAAATATGATAAAAAATAATGACCATAGAATGGTAATACATTTAATAGAAATACCCTTTTCTGTCTTGTACCAGTATCTTGTAATAGTTTTCTGTGTATGAACTTACCTCTCTCCTACAGAGAATTACTAAGTAACTAGTATCTTCCACATATAAAAATCCTTAGTGGGATTCAGTACACTTTAAAATCTATACATATGTATATACATACGCACAGACATACATACATACATTCAAAAAAATGTAGCATTTCCTGAAGAAAAAAAATCTATTAAAACCCCCATGTGGCTCTCAACAAGCTACTAGCAGATCCATTTGATTGCTTTGTTAAAATTTTGATCATTTTAAAGCATGGTCTATTGTTAAAATATTTTCAATTGAAGGTTATTGGTTTTATTCTCTCCCTCATTCTCTCTCTTTTTGTTTTTTAATAATAGATCATTTCAGGAAAGTAGAAATAGTGATAGTTACCCTTTTAGTTCTTAATTGGACCACATCCCATGCATGACTTTGTTTTGGCTTTTCTTATTTAATTAGCACACACTATAAGGGAGGCCTTACCAATTTTCTTTTATAGGTTAGGAAATTGAGGTTCAGGAAAATTGAGTAATTTAATTAAAATCACAAGTAAGTGATAGAGCTAGGATTTAATCCAGACAGGCTTTATATCCAAGTTCATAGGACCCTAAGCTGCCAGGACTTGGGTCCCTAGTATCTAGGTATCTCCCATATCCAATAAAATCTCCTACTCATTACTCAGATTTCATGGATATTTTGAACTACTTTTACATCTTTTAACGAAAATACATTCTGGAATTTTAATAGCAAATGTAAGGATTCAGCTCCTTTAGATAAAATAAAAATCAGGAGCAATATTCAGTATAAATACATTATGGAAAAAAAATCAGCAACTAAACTGTAGAGGATGTCTGGAGACAAGTAAAAATGAAATGTACACTTTTTGCCTTATACTTGTTGACTCCACATTCAAATCTAACTGACTCTTGAGATATGATAACATATATTTCAGATGGGAAAAGCTTTGGGTTACCTAGGAGAGTGTAGCTGAAAAAAAAAATAAACTCTATTCATCTAGAGGTGCTTTGTCCATCCCTTTAGAAATACACAAATAAAGATTTGTCTTGGCCTATTGAAACCCCATGCCAGAGGACAGCATAACCCAGAAAAGCATGTTGACCTTGCGCTGTCACCGTCCTTGCTCACAACCTCGTGTTCTTCTTTAATAGTCTGGACTATAGTTTAAAAGCCTTAGTGGTTTGTTCACAGTTTTATATGCTGTCTCAAAATTGTGCTTCAAAATGATCTATTCCTCTTTTTGTGATTCACTTCAGAGTGGAAGCCCTTTTACAACATATAATCAGGACAGTGATAATTTGGTATGTTAATAAATTATGTCATATACCAGAAGGATAGAAATGCAATGAAAATTAAAGTTAGTAGAGTAAGAGAGTTCATTCGAGGCCCAGAAGAGAGTGTGAAATAAGGTGTCATGGTGGATCTCATTAAGCAGGTGAGATTTGAATAAGACTGGAAGCCAGATGGTTATCTGTGGGAAAATTTTTCCAGGTACAGTGAACTACTAGGAGAGAGGCTCTAAGGTGGGAGTGTGTTTGGTGTGTTCAAGGAATAGCAATGAAAACTCTGGTTTTTACAAAGCTGAAAATAGTAGTATATCATACAATTAAGGGAGGTTCGGGTACAGACTAGAGACTTGTACATTTGTATTTCTGTGCTGTAGAGAAAGAACGTAGAGGCATTTGTACAGCAATCTGAGATTCCCTTAATAGTTTTATAATATCCCCCACAGAAAGGCCTTATTTTTTTCTTCAGCTCACTTTTACTGATTTTTCCCAGAAATTCAATTGGGTTTTATTTAAAGAATGTATCTCTTTATTTTATACTTATATTTTGTCTAATTATGTACTATATAATTATATCATTATATAAATAATAATGGGAACAATCACAGTTGACTCTTAGTAAGCACATCTATAGATAAGCAGATATGCTTATCTATTGCTGGGTAACAAATTAATCTGAAACTTAATAGCTTAAAATAGCACTTTTCATATCTCATGTTTTTGCGGGGCATGAGTCACCTGGGTGATTTTTCTACTCCATGTTGTATCAATTGTGATCATTCATTGGTACTCAGCTGTTAGATAGGCTGGCCAGGAGAATCCAAGACAGTTCCATTCACATATCTAGTGCTTTGGTAAGGATGACTGGAAGACTTGGTTCAACTAGATTAGCTGATCGAGTGCCTACAATTGGCCTCTCCAGCATGATGGACTTGGGGAAGTTTAGCTTCTCACAAGGCAGCTCAGGATTCATGAGTAAGTGATACAAAAGACAGGAAATGTGAATTTCTAGTCTATTAATGCCTGCTATTTTCCAGGAGGAAAATAGAAAAGCAGCTCTTCTACCACGTTCTAATAGTTAAAGTAGTCCCAGAGCCAACCCATATTAAAGAAAGGAAACAAAGATTTCACCTCTTCAGTGGGAGGACTGTCAAAAATTTTTGCACCTATCTTTAGCCCACCAAAGCATACAGGTCAGCTCTAATGGAGAGCAGCTTTCTAGTTAAGACATTTTAGAAGGCCATCTTGATCCATCAAGAAATCTAACAGAGGGAGTGGAGAATTTTGGTTTATCCAAAAATTCAGGTAAATGGAGTTCTGTTATGATAGATTCTATTGTAATTCGACTTATTCTCTTTATTTCACACTATCCTAATTTTTAATTATCACTTGTGTTTCTGGCCAGACATTTAAAACCATAAAGGTGTAGTATATTATATAGAAATGAACATCCATCTGTCTGAACGTAGCATAATTATAAACATATTTACTTTAATCTCTAGGAAGCATATTCTTTTTTTCCTCTACCTTCTAAACAAAACCTATCATTTTAAAATTTTAATTTTACTATATTTTAAGGTTCTAAATACTTTTCTGATATGAAATAGTCCCAGACTGGGGACTATTGTATAGATTATACACTGCAGAAAATCATTATGAAAAATATGGGCAGTCGGGTGTTGGAGATTCTATTTCTGCTTGAGCCCTAAGAAATATTAACCATCTTCTCACTGGCTTTTTAGCACATCTGCTCCATTTAAACTATGACACGGAGGTGTGTAAGATTGAATTGATTGTCTCTTGGAGTTTACTGTGCTTCTTTCAAAACTTTGTTTTTCAGTAAAGGCAATTGCTCCTTGAGCAGTACTGGCTGTTCCACACCCACGAATTATCATACAGCCATTTAAAGTTGAAATGGTAATCAAACCAATGAAAGCCCAAGATTAGCTGTATTCCTTCTTCATTTTTAGTGGAGAAATTCATCTGAATATCTATAAAGGATTTTGTGATGCGTTCTCTGGCAGATGCAGTAAAATAAATGCAATATAAACTTTTAAAATACAGCTTCGAATTTTAGTTTGAATTTTAAGTCGGACATTTTTTAACTTTTACAATTTAATTATAGGAGCCAAATGATCTTAAAGGATCATTCTAGTTATGAATAGTATATGAAGATTTGGGTTTTATTACAGAAAGAAAAATCTATTTCAAACAGTAGAATTTATACTCTTTGCCCACTAGAAATTACTTGTTGGTGCTTCTATTAAAATTAAGATCTAAGTATATAATAATACTTGAGGCCAATTCTCATTTAAGGAATGGCATACTGCATGACAGGTTGTGGGGTGTTAAGTGATAATTGCATGCCTAGAAGGTATGGTGAATCATATGAGCAAAGGCCAAGAACATCCAGAGACCGAAATTCACAGTCTTTTCAAATATTACTCCCTGGTGTGTGTTATTCTACTTAAAAATTGCTTACTTATTAGTTGTGTTGGACTCAAAAAAAGCACATTTAAATTAGTACTTTCATAATTTTTTAAAATGTATTTAAACATTTACTAACCCAATAAAATTTATTCAATTCATAATTATAAATATCATCAGGGCTATTGAATAGGGAAGTGTACCAAATACCTTTCAAGACCTTTCTTGATTTCTAGCAAAATGAAATGTATGATATGAATCAAAGAAATATAATGTTTTATCATATAATCATTTATTTATTTATGTGCATTTAGACATACCTATATATTTAAAATAATTATGTCAATTGGAATGTTTTTAAACCAAAATGCAACTCCCTCTCACTTTTCCTATTTTCAATATGAGACCACAGTATTTCACAATAAACAACCAGGGAAATAACAGATAAGAGAAAAGAGAGAGAGAAGAAGAACATTTTAAGTTTTATTAATTTGTGTTCAATGAAATAATAAATCTGCCATGCCCGCCCCTCAATTTCTTACTCTTCTAAGGATAGAACTTTTCCTGCAGGTAGAACTAACGTTAATTATCTATGCCCAAATACCCTTAAGAGACGCTACTTTGAGCACCTCACTCCACTGCTAAAACAGTAACAGGTAAGAGCAAGGGAGACAGATGATGACAAAACAAATGTAACTTAACGATTCACAATTGTACCTATGACCTGGACCTGGGTTTGAATCCTGCCTCCTACATTTATAAATTTGTGAGTGATCCCGGGAGTTTCTTAAACTCATGCGCCTTAGTTTTTCCATCTGCATCTGTAGAAGGATATTAATAGTGCCTACCCTCTACATTTGCCATAAGGATTACATGAGCTAGAGCATGAAAAGTGCTTTGTGAACAAACAACCCATTTAAAAAATGGGCCAAAGACCTTAACAGACAACCACCAAAGAAGATATACAGATGACAAATAAGCATATGAAAAGATGTTCCACATCATATGTCATCAGGAAAATGCAAATTAAAACAACAGTGAGATGCTACTATATACCTATTAAAATGGCCAAAACCTAAAGCACTGACACCACCAAATACTGGTGAGGACATGGAGCCACAGGAGCTCTCACTCACTGCTGATGGGAATGTAAAATGGTAAAGCTACTTTAGAAGACAGTTTGGTGGTTCCTTACAAAACATACTCTTTCCATACAATCCAGAAATCACACTCCTTTGTATTTACCCAAAAGAATTGGAAACTTATGTCAATACAAAAACTTGAACACAAAAAAAATATTTATAATAGTTTCATTGATAATTGCTAATACTTGGAAGCAACAAAGATGTTCTTCAGTAGGTGAATGGATAAACTTTGTACATCCAGACAATGGAATATCATTCAGTGCTAAAACGAAACGAGCTATCAAGCCATGTAAAGGCACGAGGGAAACTTAAATTCATAGTACTAAGTGAAAGGAGGCAATCTAAAAAGGCCATGTAGTATATGATTCCAACTATATGACATTCTGGGAAAGGCAAAGCTATGGAGGCAGTAAAAAGATCACAGGTTGCCAGGTTGAGAGAGGGATGAATAGGGAAGAACAAAGGATTTTTAGGGCGGTGAAAATTTCTGTCTGATGTTATAATGGTGGATATATGCCATTATACATTTGGCCAAACCCATAGAATGTAAACAAAAAAAATAAATCATAATATAAACTCGAGACTTAGAATGATAATGATGTGTCGATGTAGACTCATCATTGTAACAAACGTACCACTCTGGTGGGGAATTTGATAATGGAGGAAGCTATGCATTTGTGGAGACAGAGTATATGGGAAATCTCTGTACTTTCTCCTCAATTTTGCTGTAAACTTAAAACTAAATTAAAAAAAAATAAAATCAAGTCTATTAAAAGACTTTAAAAATAAAGTCTATTAAAAATTTTTAAAAGGTTTTTAGTATACATTTGTTTTTTTTACCTCCTGTCGATTATATTTTTAGAGTTATTTTTGTCATAAATGAGTGCTAAATTTACTAAACAATTTTTACAACTAAGAAAAGAAGAGCTTTGTAAAGCTGCTGACCCTGACTTAAAACTCAATACGTATTATTTTTATTATTAATGTGTTAATAGTCTCAATTTATGAAATTTTAAAAATCATGAGATTTATATAAAATGTCTAGAATAGGTAAATCAATATAGACAGAAAGTAAATTCATAGCTTCCAGGGAGACAAAAATGAAGAATGACTGCTAGTAGGTGTAAAGTTTCTTTTTCAAGTTGATGAAAATGTTATACATTAGTGATGGCAGTTACACAACTCTGTAAATATACTAAATATCACTGAATTGTATACTTTATTATTATTATTATTTATTTTTTTTTTATGCACGGCAACCCTTGATTGACTTCACAGATTGCAAGGACCTTGTCAGCTTACAATCCCTTATTTTTTATTTTTTTTTTTTTACGCCTACAGCACCTGGTCTTCCTAGGTGGTCTCCCATCTAAGTACTAACCAGGCCCGACCTGCTTAGCTTCAGAGATCAGATGGGATCGGGCTTGTTCAGGGTAGCATGGCCACAGACAAACTGTACACTTTAAAAGAGTGAGTTTTATGGTATATCGATTATATCAATAAAAATATAAAAATTAAATGAGAAGGATGGAAAGACAAGTATATTTTGAAATAGTGTTTTTTTATTTGTTTTCAAAACACCTGCTAGTTGTTAAGCACACTCTCTGCTATATATATATATATATATATACACAGATATAAAATACATATTATATAATAACCTATCATATGTTTTATGTTATATATATAATTTCTCAATGAAGCACTTATAAGTAAATAAGAAACATATCAGATAATAAGTGCTTTATCGAGGATAAAATGATTTGAAGTAGTGAGTGATTGGGTAGTTACTCTAGTTTCAAAAGTGAAGAAAAGCTTTGCTGAGGAATGATGTCAACTGAGATAGGATTGTCTAGAATGAACTATCATGTAAAGACTTGGGAAGAACATTCCGAGAAAAAAGAATAGCTAATACGTAGACTCAAAAAATGACTGCCTTTATGTGTTTCAGGAGGCCATGAAACATAGTGAGAAATGGGGGAGGAGGATAGGGTTATAGTTGGCAAGGTAGAAATTAAATTGTCAATATCTTCATCATTTCTTTTTGGTTCCAAATCTTGGGATATCAGGTTTTTTTTCTAGTCTTCATATCAAATTGTTTTGGTGTCAGATTGCATTTCCTTGCTTATTTTTTAAAGCTGGTATTCCTTTTTCTATATTATCTGTGTTTTTTCCTCTCTTATTCTTCAAATTATATAGATAAATGTGTACAAAGTTAGAAGGAATCAATACTATAAAAAAAGAAACTTTTATCATTTGGTTAATTTTCTAAGAGGCTATATATAGATGGTGGATATACACAAAATACGAGATACTACAAAAATGAGAAATATCAAAGACACTTTTTCTTTTATCAAAACCATCAACAATAAGGACTTTGACAATAGTTTTCTTGCCAAGGTTATCATCAGCCCTCTCCTCTTAATGTAAGGAATAAAAGGACATCTAGTTTTTGAACACTGTGTTATATTATTCTCTAGCTACAAGAAGATAATATAATGCTGCAGTCAAAAGAATTAGCTTAGAATAAAATTTAGAATAATCTAAATTTAAACTTTCACTCACTTTATAGCAATATGACCTTATAGTAGTTATTTAACCTTTCCAAGGCTCAATTTCCTTGTACATAAGATTATTATGTTTTGGTTTATAAACCTAACCTTGATTGTGATGATAATAAAAATAATCACTATTAGGTTATTTTTCCTGTGATAAACTTCTATTTATGTACTTTCTCTCTATTAATATTTTAAAATATTTCATAGCTGAATTACTTGGAAATAATATTCATTTCATATGATATTCCAATATTATATTGAGCATTCGGCTCCAATTTTTTTTAGAAAAGTTGGGGCCCCCATTTCTTCTCTTCAGCAATATTTGTGAGTTGACAAACATCAAGGGCTATGCTGTAGCATGCACAAGAGATGTAGAAAGATACTGTTTAAATTAGTACCATAAATTTTTCTTTTTTGTTTCCCAACCTCATATTTATTGAAATGCATTAAATTACCCCAGACATCTAAGGATACAACATTAAATTTATAATAATTTTTATGGTTAAGTTAATTCCATTAACCTTATCTTTGAAAGGTGACAAATTAACGAGTGCAGAGTACACTTTCATTTCTTTTGGGGATGCTGTGAACTATTTAGATGATTGCTCTGTGGTCAGTTGGGGGAGTGTCCAAGAATTAGTCAGTTATTAAAAAAAAAAAAATTTCTCCTTTGGTCTGTTTCACAAAAAAAGCTCTATGCTCTGCTAGATTACATTAGATGACGATGCACTGCACCAATCACCTCAATTCTGATTATTTGAAGTATAAAATGACTAGTTGGCATTTTCACTGATTTAAAAACCTAAATTTGTATTTTCTGACTGGATTTCACCATAGCAAAAGTAATATTTAATAATTATTTAAGCATTTCAGTTTGAGTTTATGGTCTTGCTACAGAAATGTGTATGCGCGGGTGTGCAAATTTGTACACACAACATGAGATTTTTAGGTCCTAATATTGGATAATTAAAAGTTGTGTTTTCATGGCAATAAATTAATTTCCTGTGTTGTGAGTCACTTTGGGGGATATGTGCACTGCTTAAATGATATACATTGAATTGGTTTGGTGCATTCACACTTTGCTTGTTTTACTACCCTAGAGAACAATTAGATATGTGTGGAGTTTGTTGAACCTACAAAATTTTACTTGGACGTGATCGTAAAGAAAATGAAAGCAGTGTCATGCAACTTATGAATATTCTGACTAGTGGGTTTCTACCAAGTCTCCTTAATAAAGTTTGCGCAACTCCAGCTCTCCAACCATACTGAATATCAGTTGAGATTCTTTATCTTATTTGAAGCTCTTTATGACATCTGAAAACCAGATATTTAGAATTTTTAAACTGTCACACTCTATGATCAATATCTATTTGTGCTCTCTATTTGTAGTATTAATTTCGCATTTTGAGTGCACAAGTCAGCCCCTTTGCTTCATACACAAAATAAAGCATATATGTGGAGAGAACATTAGGAAATATGTAATCACTCATTTAAAATGTTTGACTGCTAGTGAGGTCACACTGAGAATTCTACTCAGAAGAACTGAGTTGAGTTTTAGGCTACTAAAATTTGCTATACTCTGTATCCCAGGGCTATATTTCTGACTCTAACAGGTCCTCTAAGTAATCGTGCTGTTAATTTCACAGTAGAGAGGCAAATGAGAAAATGGATGAACACAACCGTATTATAAGAGGTAGTTTCTAGGTGCGTGAATTCTGAAGACAGGCTGACTGCTGAGTTCCAATATCAGCACAGCTCTTTAATAACAGTGACCTTGGGCAACTTACTTAGCTTCTTTCTGCCCCTGTTTATGTTTAAAATGAGTAATGATACTACCTTGTAGGTTTGTTGGAAAGATTTATATCACTTAAAAGGTTAACAGCATATAGTGAATATTGTATGATACTTTAGTTACTACTATCATTACCTAAGAAAAGATACCAGTGTCTGAGGTAGATATATATCTCTAGTTACTGCTATCAGTAACCACTAGCAAATCAGAACTTGGTGTAGATATATTCAGTGTATATGCCTCAGCTAGATTTTGTTTGATTTTTTTTATTCGTTTTTATTTGCCATGTTTTCTTAATTCCTGTTGGAAAACCTTTTGGGGTCACTTCCATTAGTGTTTGCAGCATAGCTTACTTATCTCAGGGGAAAGTACCCATTAGCAGTGCAGTACAGTGGTTGCGTCAAGAAAATCTATTAAATGGAGTCCTGAGAGTTCATATCTATAATTGTACAAATGTGTGTTTCTCAGGGGCAGTGTTGTGTAAGTAAATGGATGTAAATCATAGAGTGTTAAAACTAGATGGGACCTTAAAAGCTATGTAGTCCAATCTCCTTATTTTATAGATGAGAAAACTGAAGCCCAGAAAATGGAGTGATTTGTCTAAGGTCATAGTAGTTTTGTCTGAGATGAGGAAAATATCCAAATATCTGCATAAATACTAAGTTATTTCCACTAAAATTTTATGTCTAAATTAGTGTCGAAAAGATTCCATTTAAAATAGCAACATTTTCTTCCTCCCAAACATCCTTGCACTATTCAGAAAAACCTGGAAAGCATGCTAGAAGCTTCTCTCTTCTTCTCTTTTCAACCTCTGACTAAGACAAAAGCTCAAACCTTCCCTTACAAAAACAATTTAAAATATTGAGACTAACATGCATAATATTAGAAGCAAATTACCTACTTATCATATATACTGGCAATATGCTTGCTGGACAAGTGCACTTAGAATTTATAAGCATTAAACAACTTTTCAAAACACCATCCCAAGACCTAATTAATTAAATGAACTGACCTCTGACTCAAGAATGTATCCAGGATGCTTTCAAGACAGAGCAATATCTCTTAACTTTTGGTAGCAGAAACATGATATTTAAGGCTCTTGTTCTGCCCTTTGCAAAGTCAAACAGAACCACTGTCCCTTATAGCTGATAGGCACAGGAAGAAGCTGGGAGTCCAAAGGTCCCCATTCATACAAAGTATGTGCTTCCCTAATGGCTATTTATCTTCCAACTCAGATTAGACATTTTATATGAGAAGGAGACTACTTGTGATTTCATGAGTAAGCCAGAGAAACACAATGAGGGATAATACTGTCACTTGAGTTGTCAGCCTCCCAGATGGCAAACAAATAATACTAGAGGGATAAATGTGGCAGAAAGCAGAGGTGAGAAAGGAAACAGTTAGATATGGGAAATATTAAAGAACAAGAAATAGCAACAAACCAATGCCAGAAGCCAGCAAGAAAAGGGGAAATGTTATGAGTACCAGTAAAAATGCTGCAGAAGGCTATCAAAAGGAGTTGGGGGGTGCTCACAAAGGAGGCCTCGAAATGACAGTAATCCATTCCAGGATGAAAAGAAAGGGAAACATTACTTTTCTCTGAGGCAAAAAATACATTTTTTTTTCCTTAAAAAAGTCAGTAAATTAAAGATAGAATGGACTAAGGAATGGAGCGGGGCGGGGGGCGGGGAATAAAAATAGATATATACAGAAAGAGGTAGCAAAAGCAATGAGCAGTGTCTCTATCATTTAAGCTGGTGAGTTGTGTTTATGTCTCCTTCCAGCTGTATAGCCTACAAACACTGAGAATTAGGGATAGGAGAATGCTATTGTGGGAACATCAATTAACTCCTTCTAAATGTTTGGCTGCCAATAAATAACTGAGTGATCAGGCCAAGTCACCTCTATCTGATGTTTCTCCCTGTCAAACAGATAATGGTAATATTTAATCTATCTGGCTCAAGGGACTTCAGTGAAAAGACAGTGGGTAAATGCCTATATAAATGGAGGCAATATAATATAAATGTTTAAAAATATAGTGGTTAAAAGGGTAGACTCAAAGCCAAACCTTTTGGGTTTGAAATCCAACTCTTTTCATCTTATTTCTATACTCTTGGACAGGTCAGTTAACCTCTCTTTTCTTTGGTTTCTTCATCTGTAAAATAGAGTTAACAATAATGCCTACCTTGGTTGTTGTGAGGAGTGAGCTAATAAATGAAAATCACTTAGAACAGTACCTATCATGTATTAAGAACCATCTTAACTATTTTCATTGTGTTAATGCTTTGAAAATAAGACTTTTATATGAATGTAACATACTGCGTTCATCAACAGTACTACATAGAAATTAGAATTATTGATGCTGATAAAAACTCCTATCTGAAATCATTACCCTCTGTTCCTTCATTTATTTTCTCTTCATATGTCTGTACTTTTTCAGTCCTCTCTTCATCATTTCTTTCTGCCTCATTTGCTGAATGCATATTATTCATGAAGCAATTATTGAGCACTTACTAAATATAGGCACTGTCAGAAATATAAAAAGGTATAGGCACAATTTTGCCCTGAAGGACATATATTCAGCAAAAGGAAATAACTTGTAAAAACTAATAGTAAATAAGAAATGCTATGATTAAATTTATGAACAAACTTATTTTACCTGGGCTTACTTGGATGCTAAGGGCAGACTTAGCAAAAATGTTAAAATAATAATTGCTACTATATTACTTCAAACTTTCTGTATCTCACATTTCACTTTTTAATTTCTTTTGCCAGTAAAACTTAGGGCTGGACTCTCACCTTTGCTTATTCCTCTCCTATCATCCCTCCCACCACTAAAAGCAACAATAACAACAACACTTTTATGATTAAATGCTTCTCATGATGTTCTCTCAGTAACTCATTCTATTAGACTAACAGTTCTCATATTAAATTAAAGTGGCTGGATCTCATTTTGTCTAAGTAAGTTTTATTTCTCTTCCTATTGTCCCAATTTATTCTGATAGTCTTGGGGGAGAACTGAAAAATAGCATTAATCTTACTCCTTATGAACTTTAAGGAAGGAGGAAGCAATCCCCCTCCATCATCAATTTCTATAAATACTGAGGTGAAGAATTATAGTAAAGATAATTTCTACAAGGGTATGTGTTTTCTGTAAGTATTACGAGAGTAACATAAATATAGGAACTTGAAAATTCTTATTCTTAATGAAATGCAGCATATTTAGAGAGCCATGTCTACTGTTTCACAGGCAGCATGCTGCTTCTGATGACAATAGTTCTTATTTTTAGCCCTCTACGGTGGGTGCTTTCCTTATGTGTGCATCTTACTTGTATAACCTTCAGAAAACGTTTTGCATATTTAAGAGGAAGCAGAATTTTGTTTTACAGTACAAAATAATGCATGCTCGCTGTCCAAAGCAGAATACAAAAAAACACAATGAAAGTAATAGTTGCCCATAGTTTTATGATTCAGGAATAACCAGTGTTAACTGTTTGCTACATACATTCCTAATGAGAACTATATAATGTTAGCTAACATTTATTGAGCATTTTATATGCACCAGGCAGTTTCAATGACTTTATATGTTAAATATTACCCATTTATGCCTCACAGCAATTTTATGATATAAGTACTATTATTACACCATTTTAAAAATGAGGAAATCAATGCAATAATAAGGTGCAATAACTCATTAAGGATCACTGTGCCAAGTATGAAATGGAGCCAGGATTCTAAACCAGGCAGTCAGGCTCAGCGCCTAGGTTTTTAACCACTAAGAAATAATGCCTTTTTAGTATTATACATACAATTTTGTAAGATGCTTTAATTTCCTTAATATACCATATGTTTTGCCAATGTCTTTAAATATTCTCTAAGAATATGATTTTTTTTTATTGGTTGCCTGTAAATCTATCAATTGGATATGCCAGAATTATTTTAATTCCTATTTGATAGATATTTAGTTTGCTTCCAATTTTTCACAATAGAAATAGTCCAGCCTATCTTACAAAAATTCTGAGCAGGTGTACAAGTTTTTAGTGACTTTAATATTTATGTAAATAAGCCGGTGGTAATGGACATCAGTGGTGTACATATCAATATGAAACATGCTGTGTGATAACTATATTCCAGGAACAGTGCTAGGAGGCCCTAGGGAATAGAAAACTGTAAAGCCAGTCTTTCTGTTCCTAAGTATCCTTTAATCTAATGGAGAGAGATCCCTGTAAAACAGTGTGTTTCAGTAGAAGCCAGACTCAAGGAATGAATGGCAGGTGATGAAATTTCGACAATGGATGGAAACTGTCCAATCAAGAGTATAGTTATAATAACCAGGGTAGGTGATGTGAGGAAACTCTTGTTTTAAGAAGGTATATATGACAGCATTGTACATATGAGGAATTGTAAAGACTAGAGCTATTTCTATTTAACTGGGTTTATTTTATCATTTCTAAAGATTTTGTGATGTTCAATCCCATTTATAGGTGATGTTTGTATAGGTGATGTAATGTATGGGTATGCCATTAATCAGTTCTGTTGGGTAACACTCTCAGATATAAATTAAGGCATTTAACAAGTAGTTTTGTTTAGAAGTTGGAAGTATTGAAGCTTTAAATGTTCTAGGAAATTTCCAAATAATCTCAGGGTCAAGTGGTAAGCAGACTATTCTCTGAGACTGGATCTTCTGCAGTAAGTCTGTGGTCTTTTTTATTTTACTCTAAGACCCTGGTGTTGCCTTCAGGGGTTACTGAGTAGCATTTAATTGAAAGCTGACTGAGTTAGATATATACTTCCTATAGTCTCTGGGTTTTGTTGCCAGAAATATCCTTTTGCTTATCAGTGGGGAAGGTTTTTGCTTCTACTGCTGGATTTAAAGGTGTCCCTCAAGATTCCATTACTCAGTTCATTGAGAAAAGCTTAAAGCTAAGGGAGGGTAGGTCTGAGCTCTGTTTGATGAAGGAGGCTGAGTGAAATAATAGCTCCCGGGTTGGCTCAAGTTCTTCCAGATGTTCACGCTTATATCAGAACTTAACACTTGGAGGTATTCCATGTGGTGAGATTTCTGTGAAAACATTCTTTATATACGATTCCAATTCTAAAATGATTTTCGTGGTCATTAGATGTGAAAATTAACACGGATCATCCACAACAAACAACAAGATAGATTTTCATCCTGTTTGACTTCTAAAAGCAAATATTCCTGTGATCGTGAATGTATTATTATCTGTTTTTTTTTTTCCCCCTTCACATTTGCTGTAACTCCATAGGAAAGACATGGAATCAAAAGGAAAGAAAAATATTAAAAAAAAATAAATGGGCCATGAAGAATTCTGTTCAAAATCATAAGTAAACATAGACACATACACTCATCACAGTGATGTAATTATAGAAACTATAAAGAAACTGGATAAAGAGCTGCAAAGGACTTGGCTTTCCATGAACTTAACAACTGAAATTAAAGTTCCTCCCTAGGAGATAAGCTGAAATCATAGCACGGTTTGAATAAAAGTATACCTTTCCAAGGTTATTGAAGAACAATTATGGCTGGGATCCTTTACTCTTGTAGAGAAAGCTCTGTAACTTCTTATTTTAAATTGACTTCTATTGAGCAGTAATGCCTCCCAGCTTGCACTTCCAGGCACTGTACTGGGTAATGTGTTTACGGGCTGGTTTCATTTTTCTTTGGTAATAGGAAATGGGTAGCTTACTGCTACTTGTAGGCAACTTCAGGAACACGATTTTCAAGGTGGTGGTTTTAAAAATGTGGTTATTGGGAATAATAACACCAGAGACAAAGATTTAATGGGATTCCTTCCAATTTATTCAGCACATCACCAGGCTATTGAAGTTCTAGTTTTAGATCTGTGCATTCAGAGGCCACATTGTTCCCTGATGTATTGTATATTTAGGTTCTTATTATCATATATAGGCATTAAGTTTGCCTCCAAGTCTCAATAGGAGTCTGGCCTCTCAGAACAATTATTTAGCCAGATCTTTGGCAACTCTACTCCTTGCCTACTTATTACTACTATTTCTTTAAAGTCAAGATATAAAAAATATATATTACTGAAAGGGAGAAAACCCATCTCGAACACCATTATGGTGTTTTTCAGTTCAGAGGCTTATTTCGTATGCATCATTTGATTTCATTTTCTCCAAAGCCTTGGAAAATGTAACTTATTATCATCTATTGTTGTTGATAAATAGCAGCTACTATTTATTTAGCACTAACTCCCCATCAGGAACTGTGCTAAATATCTTGCAGTTGATCTAAATTATACCCTTAGGAAACAAATTAATATTATGCCCATTTTACAGATGATGAAATTGTGGCTTAAATGACATACCAAGTTTACACAGCTACTACGTAGCCGAATTGGAATTCAAGCACTGATGGCTCTGCCTCAAGTCCAGAGCCTGGAATTTTGGATCTCTATGGCATGTTGCCACATTATTTTATAGATAGAAAGCCTTAGTAATGCCAAAAGTTTTAATAAGTTGCCTTAGGCTATTTAGTTGGTTTCCAATGCCTCCCAAATGCAACCGCAGACATTTTCCATCATACCATGCTATCCCCAGGGCTTCTACTAGCTTATATGATGCCCTGAAAATTGGGCTCCTACTAGCTTATATGGTACCCTGAAAATTAGACAAAGGAGCACCTCCAAACTCACAGGAGGACCAATTTTTTAACAAAACATGTTTTTTTCACAGTCTAACTCTGCCTTATGCCAGGGTCACAGAATGAGTGAGTGGAGTGTGGGTATGGATTTCGACCTCTACTCATTCCTCTTGCTCAAGCACCTTTGTGCAAAGCATGATACCTAGAGCCATAAGCAGTGGCCCTGGCTGTCTTCATCAAAACTAATAGCTAGGGATTCTGAATAATGTTAAGTGACATATACAAAAAGATAATTTCTGCAAGTATGTGCTATGAGAAGCTGTAAGGAAATAAAATTTGTACTCCACTAATTACATGTCTAATATGCTCACATTTTCCTTGCTACAACTCCCCTGAAGGCAAAATGTGTCACTAGTCAAAATGACCCCCATTGTCATAGGCCTTTGAAGAGGAGTTGAGGATCATTCATGAAATGGATTTTAACCACAGGGTAGTACATTGTACTCCACATATGTCACTGAGCTTGGGGATCTTTTTTGTATTTACTTCAACTTACTACTGTATCCCTTTTCAAAATTGATTACTTTTCATTATATAGCTACCTTAAGCATAAAGCAAATGTCCTATAACTTGAATATGTTATCCACTGAAGTACTGACAAAGTAGTAGAATTAATGTGCACCTAATTATAATAAGCGAAAAAAAATTACATGAGTGTATAATGTGGACCCTGATAATCATCAAAGAGTTTTTTAATAAAATGTCTGAAGCTAGGAATGTTCCAGTTTGGGAGGCTCAGGAATTTTTAGCTTGAAAGAAGTCTCATCCAACTGGAGAGTGTTCGTGAAAACACACAGTTGATTGATTTGAAAGAGCATGGTCTAGAGAGTGGTTCTCAAACTTTGATATCAGAATCACCTAGGGCAGGGGTCCTCAACCCCCAGGCCAAGGACTGGTATGGGTCAGTGGCCTGTTAGGAACCGGGCCGCAGAGCAGGAGATGAGTGGTGGGCGAGTGAGAGAAGCTTCATCTGTATTTGCAGCCACTCCCCAGCACTAGCATCACTGCCTCAGCTCCATCCTAGATCATCAGGCATTAGATTCTCATAGGAGCACCGGTCCCTGGTGCCAAAAAAGGTTGGGGACTGCTGATAGGGAACTACGTGAAAATGAAAAGGCACGAGCCTTATGTTTGCTTTAAGAAACTTAGGTCTCTGTGTTCTGTGGTAACTTTTCACTTGATTCCAATGTGCACCTAATTTGAGAGCAACTGGTCTCTGGGCATAGATTCTCAAACTTGACTGCACATGAGAATTACTGGACTCTCACACCTAAAACTTCTGATTTCCTTCATATTAAGTGCAGCTTGAGTGCTGGGAGGTTCAAAACCTACCCAAATGACTCTAATACTAGCAAAGTCTGACAACCAGTAGTCTAAGGCCTTGCTACCCAGTGTGTACTCCAAAGACTACCAGCAGCAGCAGCAGCAGCAGCAGCAGCAGCAACACCACTTGGGAGTTTATTGGAAATGCAGAATCTCACCTCTCACCTAGAACTAATGAATCAGAATCCACCATTTACCAAGGTGCCCAGGTGAGTTTTATGCACATTACCTTTTGTTTTTAACATTTTTGTTATTTTCCAATTACAACTGACACACAATATTATATTAGTTTCAGGTGTACAACACAGTAATTAGACATTTATATATCTTACGAAGTGATCACTCCGATAATTCTAGTACCCATCTGACATTATACATAGTTATTACAATATTATGCACATTAACTTTTGAAACACACTGGCAGAGCTGGATTTTTAACCATTTCTAATTAGCTAGATGACTCTGGGAAGCTCTCTGAGCTACAATCTCCTCACCTGTAAAATGAGTTTGATGATAACCATGTCAACACTGCAGGCTTGCTGGGGAGATTCTTGAACTTCAATACCGGAAATTCTTAGCTTAATTTCTAGAACAGTGAAAATACTCAGCAAACATTAAGTCCCTCTTAACAGACAGAGTTACTGTGAACTTTTTCAACACTGTTCGACAGAGAGCAAATGAAGCGAAATGTGGTCAGTGACTGCCATCACAGGCGTTCCTATTCTTCTTGTATTAGTGAAGGTTCTTTGTAGCTGTGAATTCAAGGTGATTTTCATTAATTCAAAAGAATAAATGCTTCCCAGATGCAGGTGGCTTCTTCTACAAGCATAAACCCTAGGAAAGCAGTCCTTAGCCACAGTGCCCCTGAAGGTACCTTGGGCACCCTGCATTATTGTGTAATTGTGCTCCACTTAATCATACAGTGCCACCTACTCATACCATTTCTTTTTAATTTTCCCCTTTAGATCTTAATCTCTTATGTCCCTCCTCAGCCAAAAGCTCGTTTCTTTATAGAAACTCATATATAGGTTCCCTTTATTTCTTTTCAAGTCACTAACTTCTGTAATTATCTAGTTTTTTTCTTAATTTCTCTTGCGCCCCACATAATATTTTCATACTGTTGCTATTCTGCTCCCTGAACTAAAACATGAAACTGACTTGTTCAGTAAAGTTTATATCTGACTGAAAGGGTATGATAATACTTTTCTTTGTAGTGTAATCGTTTTCACATTAAGAGGGAAGTAGAAATGTCTAATGGGATACCACAGAAGAAATACCCTCAACTAATCTTTCTAAGCAGGACGACAATGAGTAATGATTAGTTAATTAAGTTAGGCAACTTCTATTTCCGTTCACTTAGCAGCACTGCTTATTATATATGTATTCTACAAGGTTTCTTTAGTTCTTCTGTAATTTGGATGCAGTACTCTTTGTAAGCAAGGGGATATGGTACGATTAATTTATGTGAGCTTTCTCCCACCAACGCCTCCTGTTTTCTCCAAATGAAATTTCCACATCTGGAAATTGAGAGCAGAAAATGGGGGAGGAGAGAATCAGTCACATTTTAAAGTATTTCTAGCACAGCACATGTTTATAATTGCAGAATATTTTATGGTAAAGAAAACAGTGACATTTCATTTCTTTTGGAGCCTTGGGAAATTGTGGCTGATTTTAAAATAAAATAAGAACAAAACTTGGCTTTAAAAAATATAAATGGCAAGAACACTTTATATTATATGCTTTTGTTCACTTTAAATAAATGTGTGTTAAGCACTTACTGTTTGCCAGGCCTCGAGTCGACTAAATGAAAAAGAAAGAAGCCCTAATTCTGATTCCGGGTTTCTTTACATGGACCTCACTCATTTCAACAACTTACTCTTTAAAGAAAACTGGGAGAACTGCAGCTCTACTTGGGGATATTGTTAATGAAGCACTTGAAAAAAAATTAGTTTATGTGCTTTAATCAGATGGGGATTGACGTACTTAAGAGTTTTATTTTTAATCTGAAAATCCACTTCAATCTTATGCTCTGGGTAAACAGTCATTAAACAAGCCTGGCACAGTTCTGTACTTTCAAGAAGCAGGATTCAAGGTTTAACTTCAAATGTAATCTCGAGTAAGTTATTCATATTATTCTCATTTTTTTTTTAAATCAGGGTTTATATGGATGGATTTTTTTCTTCAATCTTCAATAATCTTCATTTTCTGTAAGAATTAACTGCTAAATTATGGTTTGTATTTGGTTTAAGATTATTTCAGATTTTCAGATTGATTTTTAAAGGTATATCTGGAGGAAGATATTTGGATGTTAAATGTTTTTATTTTTATATTTTCATGGGAAGTTCAAATGTGTTTTGAGCAGCACTGGACATTTTTTGAGGGGTTTTTTTTTTTTCCTCCTAGCATCACACAGGTGTACAACTTTATAGGGCCAGTCTTTTTTTAATGTGTCCTCCTTTCTGCTTCTCTTTCATAACATTGGTAAGCATAAATGAGTGCACTGTGCAGTTCACATGAAGACTAGACAAAAATACAGGTGTCCTCATAATAATCAGCTCCTCTAATTCTCCTCACTAGCTTATGCTTCAGTCTCAGAGAAATCCCATATAAAGCAGGCAGCACAGTTATTACTACAGGAACTGAGGGTACTGATTAGAAGGGAACGTAATCAGGTAGATTGAGCCTGTGAAGGAAGAAACCATTGCCGTGAGAGGGGAGTGTTTGCAAAACACGCTCTGTGAATCTGTGAAGAATACCTCACTTTTCACGGCAACTGGAGTGGAAGAAACAGGTGCAAAAAGACTGTACGTTTGTCTGCTTTGGGGAAGCTGGTCAGAGATTATGTACCTGCTTTATCTTTGCTTGGCTATGACTCTACCTCCAGGTTTATCAGACCCCATAGAATGTGTAAGAGAAAAGTACCAACAGGGAAATCAGCAAAAAGCTTTCCTATGAAGGTGTAGCAAGCCACCGCAGAATTTGAAATGTCTGAGGTCTCATCTGGTGAGTAAAAGCTGCAGATAAATGCAACAGCCATGCAAAAGAATGATAAATGCCACAAGCATTTGGAAGCAGGCTTCCCCAAAGGTGACACCTTTGGTCAATTTGCAACCTCTAGGATAAATTTATATCACTTCTGTTCCATATGGCTTTTTCTAAAAGTTAAATCGGGGCTTTTGTTGTGAGGAAGGAAGGGGAGGGGTTTGACATCAACGACCTATAGGATAATGCAAATCAGTGAAATGAGAAGGAACCCAAATTCTACTTTTCGGGTTATGGCTTTTAAGAACTTTGTCTTTAGAGATCTACAATTATTTCTGATTTGAAGAAACAAAAAAATTTAATGACCCAGACTTTAATCAATAAACAATAATATTTCTACTTCAAATTCAAATTCTAAGGACCTAGATTGATTCCACAAATGCATTAAAAAACTAATGTGAAGAATTTTTGTCTTAACAATAGAAACACCTGTTATGTGTATATAGATATAGTTTCAAGCAATTTTTATCAAAGAAAAATAGTAAAGATTGCTGTGAATGGTAATTTCGACATGATCAGACATGCACAACTTATGGGTAGCAAACTGGGCCACTGGTTGTAAATGATAATTCCAGGCTTCCTGACTGCCTGAAATATTTAAGAATGACTTTAAAGATTAAATATTTATTGTGAAATGCTAGCTTGTAAATAAAAAGGTGTCATGATTAATAATGTTATCTGCTTTTTTACCATTATAAGATATCCTACAATTCTAAATTAGCTAAGATTTATTATCAGTCTATACAAATTATATATTAAAAGTATATTAATTCTTAAATTATGGTAATTTTGTTAAAATTCAGATCTCTTCTGAAAAGTTTTTCTGTCATTAGGAAGGAAGATGGCTAGTTTTGGGGGGAGGGCAGAGCTAAAAAGGTTGAGATTAAATAAACCTTTTTAAAATTAGGAATACATATTAGGAAAAAAGACTGTCCAATTAAAAGTATATTTGAATCTCAAGTCCCATAACTTGGTTTGTAAGAAAAGCTACCCACTTCTGCAAGTCTTGTCTCTCATTTTCTCTGAACTAAGTGGTTTTCATTTCTAATTTATAGTTTGCCTTTTACTAATCTCTTTCTAAAGATTTTTTTAGATTTGCGTTTTATTTATCAGATTGTCCTGAAGTACAGAGGCCAGTTAATGGTTTATGAGTTCAAGCTGAGCCGAATATAGCTAAACTCTGCTTTGCTTGACATTTCATCAAAAGCTATGTTGATTTGCAATGTTTACCGACCTATTTATTGAACCTTCACAGCTTGAACTATGCCACCAAGCTTGCTGACATTGCTGAGATTATCTCTAAATGCATGTACAAACTAAGGAGGTACTAGAGAAACAAACAAAAAAAATAAATTAAAAGCAATCCTTGACCTATTTAATAAATTATACTTATATAATACTTGATCTATTTGTTTGATTGTTTCCTTCAAAATCTCATGACATAATTTTTCTCCTTTGATCTTCACAAAAACTCTGGAAGAAGATAAACAAGAGCAACAGTTCTCAGCCTTGAGTGGGTATCAAGATCCCCTGTAGAGGTTGTTAAAATACAGCTTGCTGGGCCCTACCCCCAGATTTTCTGATTCAGTCCTTCTAAGGTGCGGCCCAGGAATTTGCATTTCTAAAAGGTTTCTCAGGACATGCTGATGTGGCTGGTGTGGGGACCACACTTTGAGAACCACTGACAAGATGAGAAGAGTCTAATTTATGAATCAGAATTACCAAGATTCAGGTAGATTCAGAATTTGGCTCATGAGAATTTATCCAGCTGGAGGACATTTGAGGTAGAGTGGGTGGACTCAAGGGATATAGGGAATCATGAATAGTCGATGGGTCAAGATTTCTGTGTCAGGTAAATAGTTGGGGCTCAATAAACTTGTTGAATGAATGAAAAAAAGAATTTGACACATGTTCATTATTAGAAACAAAACATTTATTTTCTCTCTTAGTCTAATTACCTGGGTTCTCTTTACACATTATTTAGAGAAGTTTATACTTCACAAGAAAATAAACACAGACCACTCACAAAATTGAGGTATTTGTTGAATTAATGATTAATGCATTAAAATATTGAATTTTAATATTGAATTTGTGGGCAAATTATTATACTACAGAGATTAGCAATAAAATTAGTAAAGTAAATAGTTGGTTCTTAGTTCTCAAATATGCAAAGAATCTATTTTTATTACTCTTTTGATTCTTATTCCCTGAGATAGCTCCCTAAGTAAGGATTAGTCTATGATATTTTTATCAGAATGAAAGCTTGATCCATATTTTATAAGTACTTGAGTCTATATTGTACATCAAAGCCTCCTCTTTTGGGTCAGTAAAAATAAGATTTTTCCACCTCACCTTACAGAAGCCACAGTTTGGAAACGTAAACCATGACAAGACTGGATATTGACTTAATTATAATGCCTAATAAAAACTAAAAATATACCTTTTAAGATGCTAATAACTAAATTGAAGCATTCTAAAAATTGTAACCTTTGCTTTTTTTTAAAGTTAATTCTCATTTGTTATCGTCCATTTCTTTCAGCAAAATTTAAGCTTTGATATAGTCTAATGGGGTGTAACATTTAGATTGAATGTATAATATGGATAATTGACTTTTAATGGAATTTGGTCTAAATGTTCATAAGAGTTGGAAGTAGGCATGCCTTTAAGGAAGTAGAGATGTTTATTATAATTTTTTTCTCAATTTTCTTGATTAAATATATCAAGAAAATAGATATTATCATTTATTTCAGTTTCATAGTGTACTCTTTTTGCCTAGCCTTACCTATCACATGCTACCTCTATAGGCTTCAGATATCATCAGTGCTATGATGGCATTTTCATGTTATTTTAATTCAGATATGATTGTAAGTTGATGAAATGAGGGTGATGCTTAGAAAGCAGATGTACCATATTTCTGGTGTGTAAGTAACATATGACATGATTTATTTTGGCTTGGATTACTTATCAGTTTATTATTTTTCCCTTCTCCATTCATGATTAAAGCAACTCATAATTACTAAAATAGATAATACTTATGATAAATTATGGTTTTATTATGAAAATAAGGCCATCTTTAATGGTGTTTCAGAGTATAAATTTGAGAAAAAGGACTAAGACTATACTAGGTCTCATATCTGCTGGCTTTCACGAGTGAATCCTTAACACTTAATACCGGCATGGAATGTAATGAGTATTCAATAAATTAGCTAAACAAATGAATGAATGAATTCTACAGACAAATTTGCCCGGGAAAAAGAAAGCGAGGCTATTTTTATTTCAATTTTTAATGCTGTTTGTTTTGGTCCAAAAATGAATAATATCTATGACATTTTATTCTGATAGCTATTAGATCATTAACTGAATGTGAGAACAAAATGCATTTTTTTTTTTTTATTAATACTGGATTTCCTTGACAAACTCCTTTGAGTCTTTCAGGATACAGTCATCTATTCACCTTTTCAGTTTTCTGATTCTTCATGGTCAAGCCAAAATCAT
>NW_024351733.1:1510460-1570360 GCF_902729225.1 Pteropus medius
GTATTTTATTTTGGGTCAGCACTTGAAATTGAAATGGAAGTTAAGGAACTGGAAGGGAAAACATGAAACAGATGGATTTTTTCCAGCCAATTAGAACTCAGCTTCTCTATTTTAGGGAAGGTATTAGGAGTATGGTTAAGAGAGGGAGAGGAAGAGAAATGAAAAGGTTACAGGGAGGTCCCCCCTTTTTGTACCTTCTTATGCAGTTTTAAAGGTGCCAAAAGCAGAAAAATGGGTTTGCTTTGCATTACTCTACATTCAAGACTCAAGCCAAGATTAAACATAAACCCATTGAAAATTCTTTTAAATTAAACTCAAGTCACTTGAAAATACAATATATAGGTTTTTTTTTTTTTTCTGAAAGTTATTAGATTCTATCTGTGTGATGAATAATGACTAAGGCATACTGTCATTCTCATGAAATTATCAGGAAATCTAGACAAATCTCTTTTCAGTAAAAAATGAGCAGCAATGGTTTCTAACAAACCCCTTAGGAAAAAGAGTGAGGAGGAGAAATCTTGCCATATAATTAAAGATAATGAAATTATTTATCAAGGCTAGCCACGTTAGATTATTTGGCTTCAAGATTTTTGATACAAAAAGTTTCAGTGTAGATTTAGTAAAAAATATATATCGAGTATGTTCCTTACCATAGAGAGTATCATTTATCCAATAGATTATGTTATTTAACCTCCTTTAGAATCATAATGTTAATCATAAACTAAACCAAACTAAAAATAAAGTATACTACATGTGAAGCCATTGCAATGAATAAAACAATTTCTGTGTGAACTAGCCTGCTGTTCAAATTTGTTTATAGTTATGCTTCAGATTCTATTTACCAAAATACTGACAGACTCCTGCAAGCACAATTTTTAAACACTTACCTTGGAGGCTTCCAGGACTCTGGAAATATGGTTTAAAAAGCAACCACAGAACAACAATAAAAAAAAAAAAAATGCTTCTACTCAAGGCCATATATAGCACAAATAAAAAGATTCTGTAAAGAGGATTTTGAAACGTAAAGAGCTTTTGTGATTCAGGTATTTCCAGTTAGCCTGTTCTTAAAAGTCTGCATTTCTTTTATATGAGTATTGAATAGAGTTTATAAAATTCAAAAGATATTGGCTTAGATTTGAAAGTTTGGAAATCAATGGGAGGTAGTACATATTGATAAGTGGCAATGTGATATCAAGGTATTACAATTTATTTTAATACTATTGGCCAACCTAAAAATTTATAAAACACACTTGTATATTTTAGTAGACCAAGAAAAAAGTTTGCAAATAGCAGCCCCAAAATCAACTGAAGAATTTGGGATTTAATTTTCCAATCTTCAAATAAGGATGTTGGACTACATGATTTATAAGGCCCTTATATAGCTCATAACAACAAAGCCTTTAAGGAGTGTTTCCCTAGAGGAGAGAAATAAACAAGGTCCTAAAGGAAAGAGAAGATGTAGATGTAGAAGCTCTGCCCCATATCTCCTTCCCACCTTAGTTCAATGAGTTCCTGGCTCACCCATCTCAAGAATTCTCATCTCAAGAATTTCCATCTCTTGCTTTGCTGCTCTGCTTGAGGGCTTACTCCAGCTTACCTGCTGCAAACGAGTAATGTTACCAGGAGCAACCTTTAACTACTAGGGGATGGGAGACCCTGGAAAAAGCACTCCAGGCTCCTCATCCTTTGGTGGGACAGTTCTGAGGCACATTCCACACTGCTTCACAGAGAATCACCAGCAGGATGGAACTCTAGTTGCCCCCAATATTAATGTGCTCATTAATACATCCTTTATTGCCTCCTTCCCTTTCTTAATCTCACTTTCTCCCCTCCTCACTGTACTTGCTGAAATCAATTGCTAGGTAAACTATGCACACCTTAAGTCCTTGCCTTGGTGTCAGTGTTGGGAGAATGTAAATTAACACAGTGTTAGAGATAAATTATTTCACATGCTTAAAAACCAGGGCAAGGGCATTTAAGATGATAGAATGAGGGAGGGTGAGAGAACTCATACAGGATGACTTTGCTCTGTTTAGTAACTAAAGAACAGTCATCTATTAAGATGGAGCAGGAAGTGAAGAGGAAAAAAACAGTTTGTGATCCTGAAAAGCAGTGGGAAAGTTTAGAAGATGTGCTATAGGACATGTTCCAGATTGTCACAATCCATGAATAAAAGACTCATGCAACAGCAAAGTAGATGATGTCATCCATACCTTTTGATTCCATCCTAATCTAAGTTACCCTTAAACAGGACGATAGCACCTCCCCAGCTTGTCTTTGCCTCTTGTGTTTTTGACCCCTTCTACTCACTCCATTCACCAAATAGCATCCAGAGGGATTGCTTAAAAATCTAAACCAAGTTGTGTTTATCTCTGATTAAAGATCATTATTGTTCTGATAAATCTATGCTTTTCTCTTCCTCCTCTGCTATCTCGCTGTACTTCAGCCACACTGACCTGCTTTCATTTCTCAAATGCCAGATACATTTCTGTTGTTGTGTCTGCCTGAAATGCTTTTTTCACCCAACCTCTATCTGCTTTAATCATCACTAACTATACACTAATAAGTATATCATCAGGCACATTCCTTTAGCTTAATAGAAGTTTGCTGAATACCTTAGTGAAAAGAGAAGAATAGGGTTTAGGTAATGGTGGATAAATAGTAATTTATTGAGGCACAGTCTCTACATCATTTGATGTTTCACTAGCAAAGAGAAGTAGACATTTGGAGAAAGAAGACAGTAGTCATTATTCTGGATTGTGGATTGGGGATATATTCTGACATGTTGTTCTTTGTATGTAACACACAGCTGGTCAGTTGGAGTCCAGGCTAGGCTGGACACCATGGATTACGTGAAATGGGAATGAGTGATGCTAATATTTAAAGGTGACAAGCAGTTTAGTAGGTTGGAGGGATTAAAATTAGTGTTGAGTACAGACGGTTGGGAGACGTTCCAACTTCTATGCTTATTGTGCACTTTTGAAGCAGTCATTCATCCTCAGCAGGCCTCAGTTTTCACAACAGAAGTTGTAGTTGATATTGTTAGTTTTAGTGAGAGGCCCTTCCAGATTGGTGAAGCATGCTAAGAAAGCCCAAAGGGTAAAAGTAGCATATTGTTGTGGATAAGGAGATTAACATAAATGGAATAAAAGTTAGTGTTAAAAAGTGATGTGACACACTAGGACAAATAGACAAGTTGGCGTGGTTAACATAATACCTGTGATGCAAGAAAAGCTATGCTGTGATGGCTCAGCAAACCTAATTGCAAGGGCCTTTTGAGGGCAACATATCAGGTTATCAGATGCCAAAAATATTTCATTGCAGAGACTTTAGTTTTCTCATTAATTTTATCACTAATCCATTCATTTCCAAAATGTATTTCAAGATTTCACATCAGGTCGACTTTAAAACTTATATTCAGATGAAGGTTTCTTTTCCTTGCACTGCGTAAGGCAGTCAGTCCTATTCTGTGCTTAAGAGTAAAGCAAGCTTATGTTGGCTCTGCAAACAGGATTATTAAATAATCAATTACTATTCAGACCATATTACATTCCTTAAAATTACTCAAGCACAGTCTTGAACTTGAATACATCAACCTGAACACATTTGATATCCTCAGTCACGTAGGATGATATGTAAATTGTCTTTACCAGTGTAGAATCAGGTATATTTTTTCTCTTTAGGACTCCATGACTAATAACCTGAATTGTCTAAATTTCAAGAGTAGTCAGGTTTCCAATGGTAAACTTGTTTCCTCATTTCTCCTTCTGTTTTGTCCTGTAATATGTGAAGGTTCGAATGATTTTCTACATGCAAATTTCAGCAAGTTGAGATTATCCTTTCGAAATGGATTTTTCTTTCCATATTCCATTAGGGTATGATGCCAGACCTTCTAGAAGTGTTTCCATGATAAAAATTTCAGATTCACAATGATGTGAGGAAATTAATGGTTTTGTGATCAGGACGGTTGGGAGACGTTCCAACTTCTATGCTTATTGTGTACTTTTGAAGCAGTCATTCATCCTTAGCAGGCCTCAGTTTTCACAACTGAAAAAGAGAAGATCTTAAATGTTCTCTCCACACACACGTGCACACACAAAATAACTATGTAAGATGATAAATGTGTTAATTAATCTTATAGTAATCGTCTCACAATATATACATGTATCAAATCATCACTGTGTACCCTTTAAACTTACATAATGTTGAATATCAATTATATCTCAACAATGCTGGAAAAAGTGAAAAAGTGACATAGTAATACTTTCCTGACTATTTTCAGTAATTTCAGGGATCAAATAAGATAAAATATATAAGTGAAAAAAACTAAAATGTAATATGAGTTACTTTTAATAACAGTGTTTTTAGTAACTATATAACCAAAATTCATGGTCCAAGGCCTTTAGCTGATTGGCTGTATAATTGTCAAATCTGGTAGAATTTCTTTTAAGTTGAGAACAATATGAATCCCCTTGTTGAATGGTTTGAGGTATATTGTCTATATAGTCTCAGCATAAAATATTCTCTCTCCTATATGAGCCAATTCATTTTCTCTTGTCTTGCTGGGCTCATTCTCCTTTCTGGAATCTTCTCCCTCTTCTCACTTTGGTTCTAAAGCTTTCCATCTTCAAAACTCCATTCAAGTGTTATAACTAGCACAACACTTTCTCAACTGCTTCAAACCTTGCTTCATTCTGTGAACTTTTGCTACATGTAATCATTTCTACCCAGTTATCAATTTAATTACTTGCTCATTATTTTCTGTGAGTTTTCTTGAGTCTGTAACTTTTTATGAAGTTCTTGAGAGCAGGTGCTGTGTTTTATATTCCTTTTAAATACCTTAGTAGGTATTATTCATGTGTTTGATTCATTGTTTACAAAAACATAAGCACCGAATAACATGTTTTTAGGTACTTTATGACTGATTTTGTGTTTATAGAAATGTTTCTTTTGATCGCCATATATTTATCATATTTATTGCACTGAGTAAGGCAGTCAGACACAGTCCGACACAGTTTAGACACAGTCCACAAAAGGAACCTCCCTCTACTGTAATGCCTTTTGTTTGGGAGATCCTCTCACTACACTTGCATTAAAAGGAAAAATTCTATCCCCTTGTCTATGATGAAAAATTGTGTCATTTCTGGCTTTGACTGCAGTATAATCTAGCTTTCTGTCATGTAACTTCCATGAAAATTAAATATATGTGGAGTGAATATCTCAGAAGAAAGTTAAGAGTTAGCTTTCATCATCTATAGATTTGTTACTTTTGCTAAAAAATAATATACTTGTTTTTGTATGGATTTCATTAACTTATTCAACAAATATTTAGTAATAAGCATGAATGAGAAAGAGCATGTTCTCATGATACAGAGTCATTATTAATTCTGAAGTTGTGTTTTCCTATGTATTTTCAATGCCCATGCTAACTGAAAGTGTATGTTGTGGAATGATAGATTTCTGAATATGCAAATGAGGTTGATTGCTTTGTTACAAACATTTGCAATTTTCCTAGTGGTTGCTCTTAAGATACATCCCTGATCTGATTATTCTTCCCTGGGAACTGCAATCTGGGTATGTTGAGGCTATGCTCTCAGATAATGAATTATAAAAGTGTTGAACACAGACCCCATGAATAAAATAGATTCTACTTTTTGTGTGAACTACTGTTACACGTCTATGAAAATACAATGTTATTGATGCAGGTGTAATAGTAGCTTGTACATTTTAATTTCAACTTGATAAAATAAACTTAAGATAAATTTGAGTTAGCAGGTTCTTATATTACTTTTTTTTTTCTTGTTTTCTATTTATGCTCCTCTGGTGTGATCTAGACTTTCAATTTTAACAAGCTTACTGTACAAGAAACTTTGCTTTTCAAAATAATGAGTACTAAAGGCAACTGTAGATGGAAATACAAAATGCGAACATACTAAAGGGCTTTAACTTTTACTTACACATTCCTTGGAGTAGAATTTAAATTGAGTTTTTAGGATAATATTGACATATGTTCCCATTACACAATACTGTGATATTGGAGGTATTGTGGAAAAACAAAAAGCATATTTTAAATATCTAAAATATATTTTATTTTGATTCTGCTTCATAGAATTATACTGTATTTATAGCGTAACCTATGTCTTACTGTTTTGGGGTGGAAATTTAGAGACTAATGTATCACCATTGGCAAATTATTCATCTACCTGTGAGAGTACCTACAGCTTAGTCATTCTAAAACATCTAATAATCTGTGAGAGATAATTTACTTTTCTCATTACATTACACAGGCATCATGTTAAAATACAATATGTACATGTGACAACCGATCTTTAGGAAAAAAATAAGTCTGTGAATCACTTCTGTAACATTTGGAATTAAATTCATTAGCCAAAATAATACCATGCTTCATCTTTTAAACTTTGCTTTCTTAGCATCTGGTCTTTAGTCTGGCTAATTGCATTATAATGGCTCTGTGTTGCAACAGATGCTAGAATTTTTTTTTTTCAGGAATGATAATTTTGTTTTAGATTTTGTAATACCTGCTTTGCAACTGTCATTCCTATTTACTAGAGTCAGAGGGAAATCAAATCTGATTTTTTTTCATTTGAAAAATCTTAAAAGTTTAATTTTGTTTAGAGATCAAGAACTCTAAACTTTTCACATTAAAATCTATATTTTCCCAATTAGTTTGTTGAGTATGGCACTTTGAGTTCTCAGACCAAAAGTAATGATTAGCTATGAAATGGCTAATATAATGAATAGTGCCTAGCATATTTTTGTGTGTGTGTGTATGCAGTTAATATTCTTACTTTTACTTGTTGAACAAATTAATATGTTATTGGAGCTAGTCAATGGGCTAATTTCTTATGGTGAATATAATAAAGTCTTTTGAGGAAGAGTCAATTTTTAGGAAAATATAGATAATCATAACTCAAGCAGACTGTGATCAAGTTACATCATCAAGATTCTTCATCATATTTTACCAAAATCTTATTTTTTTACTTGAAGGCGATAAGCTGATATGCTTCCAATTATGTTACAAATTTGTTATTTTTACTGAAAAAGCCTATTTTCTTCTTCAAGCAATTATCGATTAATGTTTTTAACATTAGAAATTATCATAACATTATGAAATCTCTTTAAAATTTTTCTGAATTTAGAAATAGGTTTTGGATAGGAAAGTTGAAAACAGACTCCTTATTTTAATTCTGTAATAGTGGAAATTATAATATTGTATTATATACATGTTATACATGTGTTATATATATCATCTATTTGGCAAATGTTTGAGATATTTTATATAGTTGCTTTCTGTACTAATATACAGTTTTATTATTATTGGAATTCTGTCATTAAAGCACATTGAGAGGAATGACATTTGTCAATTTGTTTATCCTCTAATTTGATTAAATTGAACAGAATAATAAGTCACCTATAGCTATACCAAATATTATGCTAAAAATAAAACAGGAGAAAGATGAAAATTAATCATAGATTATTGGTTTATACAATATCAGGCATCAGGTTATTGAGAAGCATCCAAAAGATAGGCTCATTTTCTTCTGTAAGTATTGGGCAAGGTTCTTAATATAATAAAGAAATAGCCATGAGTCAGGAAATGGAGCATTTTTATTTCTCTCACTGTCATTATTTAATAGTGAAATGCCCTTCAATGCGTCACTTAATATTGTTGGTGTCAGAATCGTCCATTTGAAAGACTGAAGTTCGTGGTATTTCCCCTCTCCCATCCTCAGAATGTGTTGTAGAGGCTGCCTAGATTCTGTGGTTAGACAGTTAAGCTCCATGGAAAGTGATGTTGAGTTTGAGGATGTTTTCAGCGGCATTAACAGCATCCTCATCGTCGTCTAATGACTTACTGGGAAGTACAGAGAAATATTAACCAACACAATTTACTGAGTCAAAGATGCTTTTTAATTTTACTTTTCAAGCTTCTATGTCTAAATAAAAGTGGCACCCACTGACAAATTGAATTGAAACTATCAGATTTCTTCATGTGTTGTGATAGGGCAGCAATAAAATCAGCATCCAAACCTTCAAAGCCCAGTTCAGCCACCATTCATCAAACTTTGCGTAACACCTGGATTGTTCCAGTGGTTCTGTCTGTTCTGTAATAAAGACACAAAGATGAACATTTCAAAAACCCTGCCCTTGAGGCCATACAGTCAAATTGCAGGGTTCTTAATCTGGGGTCCACAAACTCAAATAGGAGAAAAAAAAATTACGTCTTTATTTTTGTTAACGTCTAACGGAAAATTAGCATTTTTTTCAATTATGAAGATAGGCAACATGCTGCAGTGTTAGCTGCATCTGTGTTATTACCAATATTTTTTTTTTGAGTCTTCCAACAAGATTTTATTTATTTATTTAAATTTTATTTTCTTAGTTTCAAATCTACAATACATTGGTTAGACATTTATATAGTTTATGAACACTTCCCAGAATGTTTTTAAAGGCATAAAATAAAAAGGAAAATCATATAAGAATACAAAGGAAATTAATTATGTTACAATAGTTACCAAATATTAAATATATGAATATATGTAATTATTAATTTACTAGTTGAAGGTATACTAATTAATGTAAATTCAAAGTAGTGGTTAATATAAATGATCTTTTAAAATATCTACAATTAGGATCTGATATAAAAATGTCAGTATTAACAGATATATCCCTATATTTAATTTTTGATAACTACATTATAGTATAGTTAATTTCCTTTGTATTCCTGTATGATTTTCCTTTTAATTTTGTGCCTTTAAAAACATTCTGGGAAGTGTTCCATATGTTTCACCAGATGCTAAAGGGATCCACAGCACAAAAATAGTTAAGAACATCATATCTAGAAGAGACACAGCCAAATGCATATATCATAGTACAGAACAATAATAGAGGCACGTACCAGATGCTGTGAAACTGGGCATGACTATCTTAGCTGGAAGGCCTGGAAAGGCAGTGTTTGATTTGGTCTTGTAGCAAGTGTAATCATTTCACTAGTGGTAACATGTGAAAGAGTGCATTCTGGAAAAGAGAAAAGTAGGTGCAAAGTCACCTAGTGGGAGCATGCAGGGTCGGGGAACAGGGAGCGCCTTAGTGCGACAAGATAAACACAGTTCTATTTCTTTACTATTCGGGGGCATCCTATGCTGTTTACATTTCTCAACGTGCAGAATTCTATTTGCCAAGTCATATTTATTAATCATTAGCAAGGAGAAGCTAGTCTCTGTTTTTTTTTTTATTTTAACTGACCATATTTTATAAAGATTAATGTCATAGACAACAGCAGGAAACATCAAAGAAGAGATCAAAGCTGTGTCAGCTTTTTAAAGCTCTCATTTCAATCAACATCTACCTGTAAGGGGAAAAAAATGAATTTGCTTCACCTTCCTGCTTTATCATCATGGTTTCAGACAATGATCAGTTACTTTTCTGGCCTGTGGGCCGTAATTGGCTACCACTAAATCTCAAAAGACCGAACACATAACTGCATAATTTTTTTAAACACCCACAGGGTTGTTCTTCAGTTATAATAGCGAAAGCAGCTTTATTTGCCATTCTCAGACTTCCTAAACTTGTGCTTTATCTGGCTTTCTGGGAGAAATGTCGATATGACTATCCAAATTATAATGAAGACCATTCAGAGAGGCAGCTAAAGAAACAGTAACCTACAAGACATGCTAATGGACTTAGAGGGTCTATTTAAACTATTCCTTCATCTAGACAATATTGCTTTACATTTCTTTTTTCTTTTAACTTTTTTTTTAATTTGCTTTTTATTTTTTAAGTTTATTGGGGTAATATCAGTTAATACAATTATATAATTTTTGGATGTACATTATAATTTGACATCTATATGTTCTATTGTGTGATTACCACCCAGAGTCCAGTTTCCTTCAGCTACCATATATTTGATTCCCTTTACTACTTTACCTCCCCAACTTCTCTATATTTGACCTCCCTCTCCTTTTCCTCTTTCCTCCTCCCTGACCCCCTACCCTCTGGTAACCACTAGTCCGTTGTCCATGTCCCTGAGTCTCTGTCCTGCTCATTTGTTGCTTTTAGGTTTATATCCCACATATAAGTGATATCATGTGATTTTCAACTTTTTCAGTCTGGCTTATTTCACTTAGCATGATGATCTCGAGGTCCATCCAAGTTGTCGCGAATGGCAGTATTTCATTTCTTCTTATGGCTGAGTAATATTCCATTGTATATATGTACCACTGCTTCTTTAGCCGATCATCTATCGTAGGACACTTCAGTTGCTTCCATGTCCTGGCCACTGTGAATAGTGCTGCTATGAACATCGGTGTGCACATATCTTTTTGGATATGGGTTCTCAAGTCTTTGGGGTAAATACCGAGTAGAGGGATTGCTGGATTATATGGTGGAGCAATTTTTAGTTTTTTGAGGAACCTCCATACTGTTTTCCATAGTGGCTGTACCAATTTGCAGTCCCACCAGCAGTGTATAAGGGTTCCTTTTTCTCCGCATCCTCTCCAACATTCGTTATTACTTGTCTTGTTGATAACAGCTATTCTAACAGGTGTGAGATGGTATCTAGTTGTGGTTTTAATTAGCATTTTCCTCATAGCTAGCGATGTTTAGCATCTTTTCATATATTTGTACAACATACCAAAACTTTTGGGACATGGCAAAAGTGGTCATAAGAGGAAAGTTCATATCATTACAGGCTTATCTCCGAAAACAAGAATGAGTCCAAATAAACAACCTAATGCTTCATCTTAAAAAACTAGAAAAGGAAGAACAAATGAGGCCTAAAGTCAGCAGAAGGAAAGAAATTGTCAAAGCTAGAGCAGCAATAAATGAAATTGAAAACGAACAAAAAAAATAGAAAAAATAAATACAACAAGGAGCTAGTTCTTTGAGAAAGTTAAAAAATTGACAAACCCCTGGCTAGACTCACTAAAGAAAAAAGAGAAAGGACACAAATAAACAAAACCAGGGATGAAAGAGGGGAAATTATGACTGACATCGCAGAAATATAAAGGATCATGCAAGAATACTATGAAAAAGTATATAACACCAAATTTAATAACCTAGAAGAAATGCTTTACACTTCTTATTGAACAAGAAAGTTCATTTCTTTATCTTTTCTTTTTTTAAAAATTTTATTTCATTGTGGTATAAACATGATATGAAATTTACCCTTTTAACAGAATTTTAAGTATACAATACAGTATTGTTGACTATAGGTACAATGTTGTACTGCAGATCTCTAGACCTTATTTATCTTGCTTAACCGAAAGTTTATGCCCATTGTTTAGTAACTCCAAATTTCCCCTTTTCCTCAGCCCATGGCAACAACTGTGGCACTTTGATTCTATGGATTTGATATAGATACCTCATATAAGTGGAATCATGCAGTATTTGTCTTTCTGCGACTGGCTTATTGCATTTAGCATATCCTCCAGGTGCATCCATGTTGTAGCAAATGGCAGGATTTCTTTCCTTTTTTAAGGCTGAATATTATTCTATTGTGTGTATTGTATTTTCTTTATCCATTCTTTCATCAATGCACATATAGGTTATTTTCACATCTTGGCTATTGTGAATAGTGATGCTCTGAACATGGAAATGTAGCTGTCTTTTTGAAATCTTGATTTCAGTTCTTTTAGATAAATACCGAGACTTGCCTTTTTTAAATTTTTTTTGATAATAGCTATTCTGACAGGTATGAGGTGATATTTTATTGTGGTTTTGATTTGCATTTCCCTGAAGATTAATGATGTTGAGCATGTTTTCATATACCTATTGTCCATTTGTATGTCTTTGCAGAAATATTTCCTCAAGTTCTTTGACCATTTTCTAATTGGGTTCTTAGTTTTTTTGCTGTTGAGTTTAGTTGTTCCTTATATATTTTGGAGACTCATGTCTTATTAGATACATGGTTTGCAAATATTTTCTCCCATTCCATAGGTTTCACTTCTTGAACAATTCTTCCAATAATTTTCTTTAAGACTGTTATTAATGCCTTGATTTCAAACAGGAATCTGCAGAGATCTAAGTGTACACTTGTTAATCAATCTAAAATTACATTAGAAACTTAATAGTTATCTATAATTTTCAAAAAATAAACAAAGGCATATTTTTAAAAGTGGTTGAAGTAGGGAGAGAATACTTCAGAATGAAATATAACAAATCAAAATATACAACACATTAAACTGGTCAAACAAGCCATAATTAAATTCATTTATATCATTGGTAGTACAAATTGGATATGTAATATATCTACTTGATTACACTTTTAACCTGCTAATAAAATTGATAATATAATCATGAATATACTTTTTATTTAAGTGTTTCAGCTTTAAAATTGTACACACTTAGGTTTAAATCACTTCTTAAATGTGTAATCCTATATAAATTTCTAAACTATCTGAGCTTCAGTTTTCTCATCTATAAAATTGAACCAGAAAAAAAAAAAAAAACTAATAGAACTAACATAGGGACTAACTGTACTAAAATGTGTAATTGGAATTTTTCAATCACTTCAAAAATGGTAGTCATTCCAATTATTTACTGTCATTAATGAAAACTTATTAGTGTTAGTATTGGTACAACAATGTATTGTTGATATAATATCCAGCATAATTAAGCTTCTTACTAAATCAATCAACTTGGCCTTCCTTTACTTTCTTAAAAATGACTTTTTAAAAAAGTCATTATCTTCTATCAATAAAATTAAATTTTGAGGTTAGTTTTAATTAAGGAAAAACATTTCCAGATCAAAAAATATATACTTTGAAATTCATATGCCTTTAATTTAAATTTATCTTTAATTTCTAAAGACCCTGGAATTATGACATGAACACGATAATTAGAGCTTTTGATGAATGAATGAGTGAATGAATGTTTCTTCAGGAACTTGACTCTTCTCCATACAGTTAATGCTTCCTTTACCGTGTTTCAAATTCTATTGCTTTGTTCTCTTTTCTATTATAAATGCAATTTTATTATCTTGCATATGAATCACCATCCCCTAAATTCATAGTCAATATGGGGTTTTAAATAATCATTACAATGGAATTTACTCTAGTGTTACTTCACTAGGTTGGAGTTTATGCATTTCTAAATTTTAAAAACTGCTGATTTAAATTTAGTGACTCTATTTCTCTATACTATTTCCACATCTCCTGCTACCTTTTTAATAAACATTGTTAAATATGTCTTGACAGCAGTTGGTATTTATTCCTGCCCCCTTGGCATTTGTGACGCTTAAACTTCTTTTTGAAGGCTTTCCCTTTGATGCATTTTGAGTTAATTCCTCCTTGTGCTGTGACATCTACCCGAATTCCACAAAACCTTTTAGCCACTTGCTGCAGTAAATGGAAAACTGCCATAGCGTGACAGGATGTAGGCTAAAAACATGACCACACAGAAAACAGCAAACTCTCTCAAAATCTGTATTGCTCCCTCAATTTCACGGCCTCAAGTAACTAGATAATTTTACATTTTTAATGCTTTTCAGCTCCAATAGAATCTTATAACCAACTAAAATGTCTGTTAGAAGTGGATAGGGAGAAATATTTGAAATAACACGATGTTGTAGGGGGAGCTAGGTGAAGACAGAGGACATGTTCAAAATGTCCTAAGAATAATAATGTGGATAAAAGAATATGGAAGAACTAGATAACGTGGAGCACTTCTGAATATTTATAGTTTGGCTTTAGAAGATTTCTGGCAAACAATTTAATGAAAAATATTTCATAGAATACATATTTAATAAGCACTTACTATGTACAATTTGCTGAGCGATGTGACTATAAGATTACAAAATTCCTCCTAGGAATAGACATTTTTAAATGTTGCAATTGGAGTTATGGACAGGCTTTAAAATAATGTTTAGCTACTGTTCATTTTTGTTGGGGAAGGGGGCAGTTTAATCATTTTCATTAATTTGGTTACTTTGTTTACTTATACTTAGCTCTGATGATGAGAAGGAGATTCACATTTGAGGATGAAAAGTGGATTCTGGTCTCTAACCTAGAGTGTTCACACATTTATAACCACCGTTTTATATCATGACTGATATTTCCCTAGGCTGTTAATCTTTCTCAGTTTTACAAATTTACTTTTCTTACATGGACCTCTGTAATTGAATTAAGAATGGTTCAATTCCCACAGACAGTGGATTGATTAGTGGTTACCAGAGGAAAGTGGGGGAGGGAGGAAGTAGATAAAGGTAAAGGGGGTCAAATATTTGCTGGCGGAAGGAAATTTAACTTCAGGTGGCGAACACACAATGCAATATACATATGACATATTATTGAGTCGCGCACTTGAAACCTATTTGATATAATTGGACCAATGTCATCCCAATAATTTTATTAAAAAAGAATGGTTCAATTCTTCCATTTAAGACTCAATAATAAAATAAAAGTTTTATTTGAATATAAAACCACTGTGCTATTATTTAAAAATATAAATCACATATAGTTCTGTGCTAAAATAAAACCTTATTTAGGTAGGCTAACCCATTTAGAATTTATATGATATGACCATATTCTAGAATGCACAAAGTTTACCTGTGAAAGGTGTCTATTAAGTAAATCAATATTATATTCATGATTCGATAAATTATATAAACTCTTAATGGGCACTATCAATTCTTCTTTTACCAAAAACTATTGATATTCTACTCTTAAATTACTCTCATTTATATTGTTCCCCTGAGGACCTAATTAATCACCAGTTAGGATAACCTAATTTGAACTATCATTCTGTTCTTAGAGAAAAAATATTTAAAGAAATAATGATTTGCTACTTAAGATTTTTCATTATTTTTGTCACTTCCTAAATTAGCCTGAATTATGAAAGTTTTACTATGAAATCACATTTTCTTCAATACCCTTTTAGTGAATCTTTGCATTTCTGAGTTTATGTTTTTACAAATTATGGCTCAGAATAAAACAAGGCATAAGTAATTACACTTTTCTATGAGTCAGTTTGGAAATACTTTGAACACCCTAAAACTAAAACAATTTAAAAAAGAAATTCAGGTCCAGAATTCATAGGAACTCTGGCCATTTCTGACATAATGCTAGAAAAATATCTTACTGATAATTAATATAACTGAATTTTTTATTGTATGCTAAGTTTTAATAGATATCATTAGTTACTTATCAAACAGCCTCATTCCTGTGTCCTTTCCAGAACTCTGATTTCCTTCAGATATCCATCCACACTATTTGGCAGTAATCTTCAGGGGAGATAGGACTCTAATTCCTTGTCGCAGGAAATGAATCATACTTCATTTATTCCATTTATGTGTTCCCATCGCCATTGCCATTTATAGGTTTCAGTATGGAATGGGATATAATGTGGACCAATAAAATATTAGGCAAGTTTTTCTTACCAATGACAAAGGTTCACTTAACAAGTAAATGGTTGTGCTTCAGTTCAAGATGTCTCGTTATATATATCTATATGTAGACATCATGTATATATACAATATGATAATATGCATCTTGATTATATATGAATAATATATAATTTAAAGTGTAGAATGTCCACTGAGTCATTTATGATTCAATATTTACTGAGCTCTTATTAGAGGGTTGGATGGAATGGACTTTGGATCTGAACTAGTATACAATGTATAGTAACGCATTTTAGTTAAATAGATTAGGCATTCACAAAACTGAATTGTTATTTATTCTCTCGCTTTGGAAAGACTTTAATCTTAGCATTATATATAATACTTTGTTTTTAAAATAAATTCTCCATTTCTAAAAAGTTATTTGATGAGAAAATATTTGAGAAGTTATTTGATGAGAAAATTTGATGAGGAAAAATTTTAACTGTATCAACACTTAATTAGAACTTTGTCAGTAACATTGCTTTTAATCCCTTGAAATCCAGTACATTGTACTGAGTGAAGTGTAACATCTGAGTTTTTTAAATAGAATATTAAAAGAAAAATGTTAGCCTTCTGAGATAACATTCCTTCTTTGGAGGTTTCTTATGTAGAAAAATTTAGTAGTATACTTTTGAAACACACCACATTTTCTGAAAATTATATTAAAAAGAATTTTTTGGTAAATAAATCTTAGAACAAAGTCAAGGAAGTAGGAGAGGGATTATTCTTTTATTTCAAAGAGAAAAATATGCCTATTGTGACGAGCAACAAGCTTGAACAAAATTAAATATGACACTTAGAAAAAGCCTATGAAATCCTGCGAATCTAGAGAACTATGGTTATTTTACTGTCATAGAAAAGTTTAGGAAATCTTGAACTTCTAACATCAACTTGTAATAGTTTGGAATGAATTTTGAAAACCTTCTTTGAAAGTTTAGTCAAAATAGAAAAATAATTCTAGTACTAAAATGATGGAAAAAAATAAATTTATATCATCTGAAACCTCTTTAATTACCTTAATTTGAGCCATTTAAAAAATAAACACGTTTTCTAAAACAAAATCCGTCTCGTGAGTATAACCAAGAAAGAAAGAAAGATATGAAATATCAAATTTTCATATTTATCATTTACTTCTTCACTTTAGAAAATGGAATAAACATTTATTAATTGTAATATATCAGGCACTGTGCATTTAGGACACATTATCACAGTAAATCTTTCTAACAGCCATTTGAAGTAGTTTTTCTTACTCCCATTTTAATGATAAAGATACTAGCCTTCATGGAGATTTACACAAGATTTTACAGTTACTAAATGGCAGAATTTCGACTTATAAATCTGATCTAAAAATTATATTTCCTTAACTTTGTTAAAACATTAACAATAGAGTGGCCAATTTAGTGTATAGAAGTGTATTTTTCTTTAAGTGTAACACCAAATAAATAAACAAAACTCTTCAATCTCTAACAAAGCAATTTAATGTAAGAATTTCAAAAGCACTGTTAAATCCCCCTTACTAACTGCTCTTGGGAGTGGGTCAGGTCTCACATTAGTCACATAGCTGCAGAATATACTATTCCATTCTCTTTCCCCACCTGCTGTTTCGTACTTGCCACATGCCGATCATTCTATCAACAGATTATAGTTCTTTTTTTTTTTTTAAATTAGGATATTTCCTAGCGCTTGATGAAATTTTAGATGAGGCAAATTTAATATGAAAGGATTAGTATAGGTAGGTTATTGAGATATTTTCTCCAAACGTATGTTTATTTTTTCATAATTTAGTGAAATTTTATAGTTGATAGACATATAATTCTATTAATAAACTCTAAGTAGTTGATTTTTGCTTACTGCTTGTGTTGTCCGTTTCTGCAAAGGAAATTTATAAAGTACAACTTTAAAATGGGGAAGAACACACCCACATCTAACACATCTGTCCCCTAAACATTTTTTTCCTTAACAGTTAGAGAGTGTTTAATTTTGCATTGTAAATTTAATCATCATTTAAATTGCTTTGTAATATTCTATCATATGATCATAGTGTAGATCTGATATTGAATTGGTATGCCCTTGTATGATTATTCTGTTTGTTTAAAACCAACTTCTCATTGGATTGGGCCAGCATCTATTTAGCATCCATGGGTCAGTTTACATGCCATAATGCTTACTATATATATATTTTTAAATATTTTCTATGGTTAGTTCATTCTTTATCTTCTAATGTTGTACATTAGAGCTGGTACAAAATTTTGGCTATTTAAATATTGCTGCAATTAACATTCTTGTAGGTAAGTCTGTTTGTTTTTCCTTATTCTTTAGTTGTCATCTTGTCACCAATCTTGGTTATACAAATAAGTAAAGAAATCTAACAGCCTGTCCTTTTAAAGATGGTACATTTTAAAAACAATCTATTTTGCCTTTAACGAAAAAGATAAAAAATTTATATCACTATGTAGCAAATGTCTTAATTTCAGCATACAATGAAAATATTCTGATGTAGAGCAGACACGAATAGAAAAAAGTGTTTATGTTTATAAAATGTTTATGTTAATTTCAGGTTATATTTTGGCCCTGTAATTCTATAGAGTAATAACACATCTCCTGTAAATCAAGGATTTACTTATGGTCTCAGTTTGTCTGCTTATCTGTCAGGGCATCAGCAGGAAATGGGTAAAGGATGAGAGGTAATAAAAGGGTAAGTTACAAAGTGTGTGCAGGGTTAAGGGAAACTAATGGGAAAGTGCAGATGGTGGAAAGCCATTAGCTATCCCTGTAAAGAGATAGAAGCTGGAGATAGAAAAGCTGTAGGAGAGCCCACCCAACCAGAACTGTGGCCTTTGGAAGAGAAATACAGCCACTACCAACCTGAGCACTGGCAGAGAAGAGGCAATAAGAGAACCTATCCTTCAGATTCATTTGAAAAGTGTGTTGTGTGTGTTTGTGTGCATGTGCTACTTAAGAGAAGGGTTTGGATTTGCCCTGGGTGCTAGGTTCTGGCAAATTCCAGTTTTTTTCTCATATACAATCACAATAGGCCTATTCAAGAAGAATCAGTTTGCACCATTAAGAAATGTATGTCCAAAAGGTTAGTAAGCTATTCCCAGGTATACCACCAACATGTACTATGTACTAGGATTCAAATTCAGCTATATCTGACTCCAAAGTCCATATTAACTAAAATTTTTAGAAAATACAGAAGACAACAATTTTTATGACATCGTCGAAATTCTCTAATGGAAAGAGCACTAGTCTTGTGATACAACAAGCCTCAGTTTTCTCTTCTGGTAAATTGCAATAAACTTTTTGTACTGAATCAATGCATATATGTATTCTTCCCTATCTATTAAAGATTCAGTTGTCTCTTGCAATTGTGGGGGCCAAAAAAAAATACTTTTCTCCCACCTTCTAAGTTCTTCAGCTGGACTAATAATTCAAATGACATAGCAGATTAACAGGAAAAAAATATTTTAATGCCTGTGTACTGGGAATTCACTTAAGCATGAAAATTCCAAAGGCAGTGAGGCAACATTGAGTATATATGTCATCTTGGACAAAAAAGAAAGGAGAAGCAAGAGTCTGAGATTTCAAAGGAAATAAGCAATTTACAGGGAGTTGAAGAGCAGAACATATGAGCCAGGCAATCCAAAAGCAATGGGAGACAGAGTGATATAATTAACAGGCCCCTGCTGGGTGCGTTCCTACCATACTTAATTCAAATTAGGCTAAGGTGAATAAGCTAAGATTTCTTTCCTGGGTCTTTCCATTTGAATCTCTTGGGCAGAAAAGGAAGAGGGTCAAACTGTTACTGGAGAGTGAGGTAGGTCCTCTCCTGGCGCGTTGTCCAGGCTCTTGATGTCTAAAATAAAGAATTGAGCAAGACACCGAAATACAATAGAAAAGAAAAGTTTTATTACTTAGAAGTGGAAGTGAGCCTGAGCAAGAGAAGCGTAGCTCAAAAGGCCTGGTAACAAGGACTTCAGGGTTTTTATCCCTTTTTGCTGTTGGTGGTTACTTAGAATGGGCTTCCTTGATTGACAGCTAAGATTGACAGGACTTAGTGATTCATCATTTTGCCTTCTGCACATGTGTGTTCCCAGAATTCAGTCTGTTATGATGATATTAATGAACTTCTGGGCATATGCATCATATTATAATGATGGTATAATGAGACTCAGGTGAGTTGAAGGTCGTTGGGGGTCTTCATTGCGCGGGTGCTAATGACTGGCTTAAACTGGTACCTAAATTTCTGCCTACTGGTTTCTTTGTCTGAGTTAAAAAATGCCTTCTGGCTTGCTTAATTGTGGGCAGATTAGGGCAGACCCCTTCCAAGATAGGATGACCTCAGTGTCTCTGCAGGCAGACCCGAAACCCCCTAACTAACTTTCCTGCCTACCTCTTTTCTAAGAGCCATGAACCATCTTATTATTACTATGAATGTTGAGGGACAGGAGGTCTCTTCTTCCCTATCTGCTTCCTGCTGTGAATGGCTGTTGTCCCTGCCTACAGGGGTTTCATGGAGCTCTTTCCCTTTCTGCCTCAGTCAGGGTGGGGTCTCGGTTTCCTGCTGCAGTGCCACCTCAGTCCTTAGACAAGGAAAAGAAAATACAAACTCGTTATTTAAATCATACATCTATTAATTTCTATTATTGATTTTTGATTTGCCTATTAAGTGAGTAAAGGGAAACAGTCTTGGTTAATACGTTTCTTAAAGAGTAAAAGACCTTTGATTTAAAGCCTCCCCCCTCCCCCGCCTCAAACTCTAAGGGCCCTGCCTGGCCTAACACCATTTCTGCTTAACAATAGGCTGATGACCCTTATCAATAGCCAGAGGATCTGAATCTCCAGGGCAATTATCAAGATTTGAGGGAGAGGGCCTTTTTCCAAAGAAAGGAGAGAAGAAAACTTAACTAGGTTTACTAAAAAGATTAACTCTGCAAGAGATGTCCATTTCATTTCCAGCTAAAAGATTAAGAATTTTACAAGTGATGTCCCACCTCAAAACATTCTTTCAGGGTCTTTTGTTTCTTAATAACCAGCTTAAAACCAATATCTCAAAAGGCAGTTTTAGGGTGACAAAACTGTGATCCCCTTTACAATTCAGATGTGCTGTACTATATTATAGGTGAAATTGTACAAGCGAAGCAGAATAAGTGGGTAAGTTCCTTAGTAACAATAAGTAATATTGCTCAGTTAGTGCTATTGAATAGAACATTCAAAACATGCAAAAGAAATATTTTGTATCTGCAGTGACCAATACACCTGTGACTATTAAGCCCTTGAAATGTGACTACTGTGACTGAGAGACTGAATTTTTTAATTTATTTAATTTTCATTAATTAAAATTCCAATTGCCATAGAGATAGATACTATTTTAGACAACACGGGATAAAAAGATAGTGAAGGTGATAATATGAATATTTTAAATGCTGAAGATAGCTAATTATAACTCTAATGTAGACTTTACTGGATGATCACTGTCATGGTAATAATTATATAGTGACATCTAAATAATTAATTTATTTCTATATCCCTTTCAAAGGGTATAGGAGAGGAGATAGTGAAAGATAGTAAGCCCAGAGCACAACTTTTAGATGTTTGGTAATGAAATGCAACTGGGCCTGTTTGTGATTGTCATTGTTTCACTATTTTGGATCAGAGTTTCATTATAAAGAATTTCCTTTAGATTTATTTGTTTGTTTGCTTCTATTTGGAGCAGTCTAAAGTACCTGTGCTAACAGTTCAAGGAAAATTTCTAAAGGAAGTTTCTTTAAATACTGTGTTCACCTAGGAAATGTCCGAGGTGATAAAATTCTAAAAATTATAGTACATGAATTTTTTTCCACATAAACAGCTTATTTTTCTCAACTAATACATGAGATTCTTGAGATGTGGTATTGTTATTTACATTTTGAGAGTTCTTTATAGCTCTTAGAGTATATAGAACTGTTCTGAGACCAAATTAGGTAATTTCTTGTAATTTTGACTCTACTGGTAAAATGAGTCTCAGGATACTGAAAGTGCCAGACATTATAATTTATTTATTTATGTATTTTGCAGTCCTGGATGACCTGGACTAAGGCAGCTAAGAAGGGTCACCTGTGTGATTGCAGTTAGTGTTTTTCCTTGGTTGTTGTCAATTTTCCCTGGTAATTAAAAAACCTTTTCTCCAGATTATAGCATTGCTTAAAACACAGCACACTGTTCCTCTGAAACATTTTAACTTCCCAATTTAAAAAGAGCATACTAAAGATGCATAATTTTGAAACATAGCTTTAGTTTACCTACCTCTATAAAATCTCTAAAGCCAAAGAACAAATTAAAATATACATTCACATAGCTTCCTTGTTCATCGATTTATTTTATGCCTCTCAAAAATTTTGGAAGAAGTCATGTCTGATTTAGCTCTCTTAGGGGGCACTATAAATTTGAAGCTTTTAAAATAGCTTACAGATTTATACTAGATTTCCATTTTCTATACAGTCGTCTCTTTTGGATACTGTGTAAATATATGGGATAAATTAATTGTGATTGATTTCTAACAATCTGTCATCATTTTGACATGGCTTGGAAAACAGTTAGTGCAAAAGTTGACGCTGTTATTTGTGCTAAATATGATTAAGAAGAAAAAACTTCTGAAAATAGGAAAATTTAAATATGACAGGTTTATGTTCTGAAGGTAGTGAAAATAGCCCTAAAATTTATTGATACCTAAAATTTATTGTGCACTAACAGAAAGAGAAGTTTAAAGAAAAAAAAGACAACTTTCACTTCAGAGCATTACCCCTCTTGGTACTTGATGCAAATTGGATGTAAATCAGTGAACAGCTGTAAACACAACTTGAGTGGTGACTAATATTAATAGTTTACCTTTTAGATTCCCTTGAAACTGTCTTGCTTGCCTGAGGAAACCGTAACAAGGAATATAAAGAGATTGTTTTAATATGTTGAGTGAATTGATTACATGAAAAACTACCTTCCTATAAAAGGCTGATCTATAAATGCTAACGTTTATGTTGCTCATTATTTCTGTGTACTAACATCACCAGTTTGACTGTTGCTTGATTTGTCAAAAGTAATGAAATTTTTAAAAGCAGTTTCATGAGCAAACACATCCATTATCAATGTGTACATATTTGCAGTTTAGCAAGTTATTTACTTTTGTTTAAATATTTAAAACTTTGATGTGCAGATGTGTGTTGTACACATTAGGGTTTTATATAATATTTTTAATTTACATATTTGTATGAATATATGTGTGTGTACAGAGCAAATTTTAATCACTTTAACAAAAAGTAAATATATGCATATTTTGCATATCTTACTTTATGTTAAATATTTAGCTTATTAATCTTCAAAAACCGAATTTAGTTTCATAATAATGTTTAATACAAAATTAAAATACATTGTTTTTATTTTAAATATTTTTTTCTATTTAAAATTCCAGCCGCCTCTTCAGCCTGAAATCTTACTTTCCCCCAAATGCCCTTGACACTGGCCACACAAAATTTTTTGCTTTTTTAAAAATATGCAATGCAATTTCATATAACACATGAATATTTCTCTGCCAGGGACACCCTTCCTTCCTATAACCTCTCCTTCTTCATATTTATTTTACTCTAACATAGAGTCCTCTTTCTATGTTTCCCTTGCTCAGCCATCTTGAGACTTGTCATGTCATGCTGAAAGTATGAACTTGTCTTTATCAAAAGACTATAAGTTCACTGATGGCAGAATATGGGACTATATTAAAATCTCCCAAATCTTACAGGGGGCCAGGCATAGAATGGTTATACAAGTTAGGGTTCTTGAATGAATGAAGAAATGAACAGAATGATAACTGCTTTCTGCAGGTGATTATGTATAAACAAAAAGTTAAATGATCAATCTTTATATGAGCAAAAGATGCTTGTTAAGATTGCAATTAAATCTGAATATGAAGTTGGTACTGCGTTAGGAATAATGCACTTAACAGGTTTTCGATGTTTCTGTTATGAAAGCAACCCATCATCATGCAATCAGAATCTGCAAACATTTCTTTTAAGGTGTGTGTAAACTCATGGCAAATTTATGTTGCTTCAATATTTTTGATGTTCTGCACTTTCATAAAAATTCAACATAGCATTTGAAATGCATTGAAAAATATCTTAATGTTTTATTGATTTTATTAAAATATGTAGTGCTTTATTATTAATATATATTCAATGATCAAAACTGAAGTCGATTCAAGGTTATGACATAATTTATATTGTTGTAGTTATTAGCTGCACCTTTTCATAGCCAACAACTTATAAAAGTTTGGTTCTGAATAATTTACCCTTGTTTTATATCGTTTCCATCAAAACATATTGTAATGGAGTAAAACAATCTTTCCACCCTTTTATAATACTTGAATTCAAATATTGTTATTCATTACTTTGTCTATTTTTCACCACTGTCTTTCAAAATGATTTAGATATTTTCTAAGAAGTAGAAAAATCATTGAATGGCTTCATATATGTATGTAGATTTAAAGACTGATGTTTCAGTTCATTCATGCAAATATTTATTGAACACCTAGTACATAAAAGGCACTAGTTGCTTGTGTATGATCGTGAGCAAACAAATACCAACAATAACAACATAAAAACAACAAACACGTTACCTATTCTCATGGAACTTACTGTCAATAGAAATGACACACAGTCAGAGGATTATGTGAATATTTGCAACATAAAGTAGCTCAGTTCAGAAAGAACATATCACAAAGAGATCTCATGCAGACAGTGATGTTAGGGCAAGCATCTATTAGGAAGGGACTGTGATCTAAAAGATGAATAGTAGTTGACTAAGGGGAGATGAAGGAACTCCATTCTATTGGTGTAAAGAGCTTATGCTAAAGCTCCTATGGTGGGAATGAACAGAAATAAGACCAGGGTGACTAAATCTAAGAAATCTAAGAAAATAATGGTACTACAAGAGGGTAAAGAACTAGGTAGGAACCTTTCCTTACAAAGTCTTAAAGCTCATGCTAAAGATCCTAAGGGTTTAGATTAAGGGTGTTTGAGAGGGGGAGAATTCTACACCCCCTTCTTAAATTCTTATGGCTCTACCCATAGTAAAATTGACAAAAGACCATATTAACAGGAGACAAAATAAATTTGACAGGTGCGCATGGGAGAATCATAAACAATGCTCAGAGAAATGATGAACGAGCCAGCATTTTATACTTTTTAGACAAACAATAAATTGATAAAGAATTGACAGGACAAAAAAAAAAAGTTAGTGCTCATTAGAAAGGAATGTAAGCACTGTTTGGGTATTTGTTAGAGAGGAATCTAAACAAAGTTTGGGCTTGAGTAGTAAATTAGAAAAGGGGTAATAATGACAATAATAATAATAAAGATTTGTGACTAAAAAGAAATATTACATTTTAAGGCATATATAGTATATGTATCATATATATAGTTTGATATATAATACAATTAATATAATATATAACATGAAACTCACATAGGCTATATTTGTAGTTGTAGAGTAGGTAAGTATACATAGAATGTGGAGGTAGGTGGTTGTAGGTGGAGATGAAAATATAGTGGTATTTTCACAAGGCTTGTGAGGCCTTCTATAGTTTAAGCAAACAAATACTTTTATGCAGATTTCATTTCCTCTAGATTGAATGAAAAAATCATTTTCCTAGAATGAACATGGTTTACAAGCTTTGTAGTCATCACTTCCTTTGTAGTTAAAGGTTACATCAGTGGAAGATTAAACAGTAACTTTGTATTCACATAGTTGACGATTTTAGGGATTTTTATATTTTCCACATAAGTCATGTGCCACTTAACTACAGGGATACATTCTGAGAAATGTGTTGTTAGGTGAAAGTCATAGAATGCACTTACACAAACTTAGATGGTACAGCCTACTACACACCTATGCTATATGATATAGCCTATTGCTCCTAGGCTACAAGCCTGTACAGCTTATTATTGTACAAAACCAATGAGACTGAATTAAGCACAGGAGAAAATAATGTAATCAAGAGATGCAATGAACGAGAGGTGTATGAGGCTGCTGGTATAAGACAACATACTGTTTTACAGCAAATTTTTTTTTATCTAAGTAAAAAGAGTACACTCTAAAATAAAAAGATAAAAGGTATAGCATAGTAAATACGTAAACCAGTAACCTAGTCATTTATTATCATTATCAAGTATTATGCACTGCATAATTGTATGTGCTATACTTTTATAGTACTGGCAGTGCAGTAGGTTTACACCAGCATCACCACAAACACATGAGTAATGTATTGTGTTACGATGTTGTGACAGCTACAATGTAACTAGGCAGTAGGAATTTTTCAGCTCCATTATAATCTTATAGGACTACCGTGGTATATGTGATCCATTGTTGACTGAAATGTCATGCGGCACAAAACTGTATGCCAGAGACCTTCATAGTTCTATGGTTGAATATACTAGAGGACTTATTGCTGCTTCTCATTAATTTATGAAAACAAGAGAGAGTTGCTATGGGTTTAAACTTGAATAAGCCTTTTACTCTCCTTAGTTTGTCTCGTAAGAGTAAACTGTTTTTTTTTTTTTCTCATGTCCTTTTGTAGGCAAAATGTAAATGTGCTCTAAACTCTACTTTTGTATTTTATTTAGAAGAATAATAATTAGCTCATTAATTTCAAATTTCTAATATGCTTAGGTCAACAAGATTCCTTCAGGGACTTATCAAATACCCCTGTGTACTACAGGTTTTTCTGCTTTTTAGCAAGGCTAATTCAAAGATTTTTAATTTATAATTTTTATTTCCCCAAATTACATTGTATTTCTTTTATACTGATGTTTATTATTATTTTTAAGGGTGGAACAATCAGTTAAGATTTGAATAATAACACATATTATGAGCTTTTCTGTGACTAATATTGGACTAAGACTTCCACCTTCAAATTTAGATATATGCTTCCGCCTAGCTGGATGGGCTGGGCTATTTGCCCATCTCTCTGTTATTTTAGTATCCTTTTTTAGAATTTTCACAACATCGTTATCCTCACCCTTTTGTGTCACTTTTACCTGAGCCAATGATGATAAATGAGAAAAAAAAAAGTGCCTTGGTTAAAATATAAAATATTTTTCTGGAAATTAATTAATTGTCAAGAGTCTCTTTAATAAAAGTTACTGTATTAAGAGAAGTTTTAAATATCATATTTACAACAATATTTAGTGTGTTATTTGGTGATTAACATTTAATCTATTAAACATTAATGTTCGAAGCTATTTCCATACTAACTTTTCTTCATCATTATAATTTATCAGCAGCTTCTTAATTAGAGAATCCATTGCTCTCTAATTCAGGTAAGATCGTGATATATTCATTTATTCCTTTAACTCTACCCTTAACTGCAGTGTGGAATCCTGCCATTTGCAAGCTGCTATGGTAGGCTTTGGACCAGATAGAAAAGAATAAAATGGATTCTCAGCCTTTACAGTATTCACAGTTGAATAGGAGATTCCCCATAAACTCTAAATTAAAATATATTGAGTTGAAAATTAAAATAAAGGTAACCGGCAAACTATAGGACAGAGTAGAAAATGCTTCATTCAATTTGGGGAGACTAACAGTTTTATAGAGGAGGTGACACCTTGACAAAATCTAAAAAAATTAAGAAGTATAGAAAAAATGCATTCTGGAAAATACAAAGAAGTCATAAAGATATATACAGAAGTCAGTGATAAGCAAGAAGGTGAGCGTTGTGCTAGAGCATAATTGTGAGAGACAACTTTTTTGAGCACTTCTTATGTCACCATGTGCTAAATTCTGTATTTTAATCTCCTTATCGTATGCTTAAAATAACCCCTAAGAGGTAAGCTCTATGTTACCCTTATTTTACCGAGACATTGAGAAATATACCTAAGGTCATGCAGTTATCACATGACATAAACAGGATTCAAACCCCTACAATTTCTAATTTTAAAGCCCGTGCTTAATAAACATGGTATTATACTGTACAGAATAAATGAATGAGAATAGAAAAGCCATTTCCTAGTACAAAGCCGAAAATATGTCATACAAAGTAAATAAATATTACTCAAGAATTGCCTGAGGGAAGAGAAGAATCTAATTTCAACCATAACCATCACCACGAACTATTTTTTGAGTTCTTACAATTAGACGACATGTAAATTAAATGCTTAATATTTACTTGCTTAATTCTACCAATGCATTTTCAAATCTTTCCAAGGTGTTAGCAATTTCATTAATTTTTATACTAAGACCAAGAATCAAAGAATAGTTTTTATCTATAAGTTTCATTTAGCCAATGATATTTAACAGTTACCCAGGAACGCTCTGAAAACTTTTACCCAGCCCCTATCTCCAGACTCTCTGGAAAAGTAAACTGGTTTTGGTTGCTAATCTCCTGAGATTTCCTTGCTGAGAAGATTCCTCCTTAGAGGAATAGAATTGGCCATCTCTCCTGATTTTTGAATTGCTGAAAGGCAGTGTGTTTAGAAGCACCTGTGTTTCTTGGCAACAAACCTAACATTTGTGAAGGAGTCCAATAATTTAAATCCCTCTACATTTCTCTACTGGAGAACAAAATAATACATTCTTTTATATTTTCCTTTTATTCTTGACCCTTTAAGTAGAAAAATATAAAATGTGGTCTGGTAAAATAAATTGGACATATAAAACTCTCTTCAATATAAAAACATATATATGTATATGTGTGTGTGTGTGTGTGTGTGTATACACACACACATATATAAAAACATGTTTATATAACGTATATGTAATATATATCAAATGATAAATACATATATACACATTAATATTCTAAATATTTCAAAACTTATACTTTAAAATCTAACAATCTAGATTTTAATATCTTGATCTTGGATCACTTTAAAGTAATATTTTAGTTCACATGAATAAATTAGCAGTTTGTATATGAGTAACTTAAAGCTTTTGTGGGGCTTTCACATTCTATACTAAATAGCAAATGCTACATAGCATTTCATAGTATAAAATGTACCCCATTCTGTAACTTTGAGTTAACAATTTTTGTTACCTACACTAAGAAAAAGGAAACATATGTTGGTAGCAGATGTTATTTTGAATAATATATTAGTAAATGTCCTACCTTATAATTAATTTTTGATTTAATACGAAAAGTGTTTTGAATTCTTTTCTAAAAATACTTAAGATATTCACATTTTCAAAATTAACTTAAAAATTCTGAATTATCTGATCTTCATTGGAAAGATCTGATGTCTATGCTTTAGGATTTCAATATGTTTCTTCTTCCATTTAATAGTAAAACTTTGAATGATATAATCTATCTGGATTCATAGTGAAGAAAGTAATCAGAAAATGAACTGCAGATAGAGAAATTCAAAAGGTTCAATCCTATGATGCTTGGAGATATTTTTCTAATGTAAATTTGTTAATTTAATAAATTCAGCCATGTCATTGTTTACATCTAGGCTGCAAGCCTTGTCTCTACTAATCTGGCTTTTGAATGTTATCAAATACTCTTGTCAAATCAGAAGACGTATTTTACACATCTGAGGTTTTTTTCTGTGCTAATAATTGAAGGGTTTTTTTACCTTGTGTGTTTTTCTTTCCCCTGTTTTCACATCATGGCATAAAAAATCATCACTATAAATTCTAAGAGTGCTAGTATGTATTGTTATAGAGTAGTTACACTCATTGTTTTCTAATTTAACAGTTGGGAAACAATGACTAGGTTTTATGGTTGTTGTCTCTATGCAAATTGCATGCCTCCACAGAATCATATCCTGGAATTATTTGAGTGGAGAGTGATAAGAGATGGTGAAAAGCTCTGAAAATTACATCTGACAGCCTCTTGGTAAAATAACTATGCTTTGTCTTTGAGTTTACCATCTGAGTAAGGACAGAAGATAAGAGAAATCTGATTTGAAAGAAAAGTGAAATCTGATTGGATGATCTCTAGCCAATTTTTCATATTATGGATTTACAAAATGAGATTATTCTGAATTCTTGATTAATAGCACACAAACTGAGTTGTTTTAGTATAAACTGCCGATCTAAATGAAAATACGTTTTATCACAACTCTAGAGGTTGTGAGTTATAAAAGCATTCTGGTTCTTGTCTAGAAGGTACCATACATTTTAGAGAATAGCTGCTGAAGCTTGTCTTTTTAGAAACTAGTGTGAGGATTGAATGAAAATACTCATACTTAGTGCTACAGTGTGAGTAAAATTGTAATTAAAATATAATTACTATAAAATACTAAATTATACCTTTGTAAGACCTTTAGACATTGAACTACTAATTTAATACATAAGTGATTAAGTATTCATTTTTGTGAGAAAATGGTCAAATTATGTATGAAGTTGTTGTCGACATAAGAAACTTCCAAATCTGTAGAGAATTTTTTGAGTCGATTTGAGTCAAACTGAGGACATAGGGCAGAGAGCAAGATCTCAAATGCCCTGGAAAATAACAGTTTGCAGTTTCTTTTATACATTTGAGATTAAGGAGGGAACATAAGGAAGATTACATGAAGATGGTAGAAAGCAAGGTGGGGATTGGCATGTCAAATTCTGTTAACCTAGATGCGCAGAAACAATGGACAGGGCTAGCTTAACGCAAAGATGAGCCTTTTACTGAAGAAGCTATAGGCCTGGGCTGTGACTACTTACCATGACCTGCTCAGTCAGCAATTTATGATCAGATCACTCTGTGAGAATACTTTATATAGAACGCCTTTTTTCATCCACATTGTGATTTTTTTTAGTCCATACTCTATTTTTCACCAAACAAGTTTGTTCACTAATATATACACTTAAAACAGCAAATAGCACATATATACTCAAAACATTTTTAGATCTATCTTAATGAAACAAAACAATAAAGCTTTTCCTTCTTGAAATGTTTGCACTACAATAAAATAGTCTGGCACGACTGATAAAAATGAACTCGCCCTCCTGCCTCATGCACTCTATTAGTACATGTCACTAAAACTCATTGTTTATGTTAAGAAAATAATCAGGTTTTGAACTAGTAAAATCTTCATTTTCTCACTTAGCCCCATCTTCTCATTTATAGTTCATACAGAACCAAAAGCCTTAGCTTCTAGTAAAAAGTATTTATTAAAGTGTTATGTAAATGTTACATTTTAGGATGACCAACTTGTCCGGGTTTGGGGATTTCTCCATTTTAAAATTGAAAGTCCCACATCCTGGGAACTGCTTAGGCTCAGGCAAACCTGGATGGTTGATCATGCTAAAGTTCCAGTGTAGCTGCGGATTCTTGCATCCCTTGAAACTGCACATGAAATTTTGGAGGGAAAAAAAAAAAACATATATATTCATTTCTCTAAGATGAGCGTTTATAGTTTCCATCAATGCCAAATCAACTGAGATCCCCCCAAATGTTAAGAACCACTACACCAAAGGAGGTAAATACCATTTGGAAAACTGATCATAAAAAGTAAAAAAATTAAATAAGAATATTTTGAAAAATAATATATTTGTGAAATATTAAATAAGGGAAACAATTAGTGATTATATTTTTTAATATTGATCGTTAGCCTTTGCTATAAATATGTAGCTCATGACTTGGCATGGTTCCTGAGGTTTAGAGAGACAAACTGAGGTTTGAATCCTGTCTCCAAACTAAACAGTTGAGCTTGATCAGGTTACTTAACATTTTTTGTGACTCACTTTCCTTATGTGTAAAATGGAGGACATATTACCTAATTTTTAATATAATCATAAAGGTTAGAGAAAATGTATGTGAAGCCTCTAATTTACTGCATTGTGGTATATAATAGACCCTCTGTAAATGGTAACTATTATTAGTAATGGTTAGTGTGTGTGTTACATACTTAATGGTTTTATGATTAAACATGTCTCTTTTGGGATTTCTTACCATATTCTTACCTAAATCTGTGATGTTAAATCACTTCTAACAAAAACGAACAATTGACATTATGAGAGTAAGCATTATTATTTTTTTTCATTGAAGATATATGGTTAGAGGATTTTGTAGTCTCTGACAGTGAAAGTGAAGAGTGATGCATATCAGTTTAAACTGATAAATGATAGTTTTAAAAATTTCTGATTCAAAAGCTCTTTGTTCTAACTTTTTTTAGCCATATAGAGATTTCCGATTGTAAAGTGGCAAACTAATTAGTATACAGATAATTAAAAAGTAGTTTATTTCAGTCAGTACTAAAGTCCAAATAATTAGAGCCCAGGGCTGAAAACATCAGGCCATGATAGAAATTATGCTGTCCAATTTTTTTTAAATCACTGCAGTAATAAATAGCTCTGTAACATATAAGCTGGCATGTCAACTTGGTCAAATTTTTACGAGTTGAGAGAAGATATCATCTTCCCATATTCCAGTCCAGACTGATATAATGCTCTCAGAACTGCTCCACGGCCTGGCTGGCTACCTAATTGAAACTTTGCCCTTGTATCCTTCTGACCTTTAGCTTGTTCCTAGCTATATTCCATCCACCATTACCCAAGTCAATGGCACATTTCCAGGTGATTTAGAAGTTATTTAGAGAAGATCTTGACACTCTAAAATGTTTGATAGACATTTCAAGTCTCTCGGGAATTACGTTTGGCCATCTCTAAAAGAATAACAGAGAGATTAGGTGAAATCCCCATGTAATAATCTGTGGCCATATTTTTTTAAGCAACATGTGCCTTTGGACTTTCTCTTCAATGTTTTATCCAGTTGATTTCGCTGCATTGAAAAATCACTATGAACACATTTTTTAAATAACCAAGCTGGCTCCATTTTTTTCTGCTAAATTACTCTGAATACAATCTGTGATTGCAAATTTGCCTTTGCTTCAATCTATTAGCTATTTTTGAAAGATGCATAACTTAATTGACAGATAAGTACAACCTTGTTCACTTAAATTCTTTATGAAAAATGTAAAAGATGCTTTGCCAGTCTGAATAGTTAATTGAATCTGACTGTACCAGGGTAAGATGCAAAAAGAGTATGTCTATGGCAACTCTATATGTCATAAAAATTTTAAAGGGTCTTTATTTAATGTGACTCCTTTTTAAATTCATTTAATAGAGAAAGTAAAACTGGATATATAATTAGAGTATAAGATTAAAGCATCATAATTGAAATAGAATAAAATGAAGAGGCTCGCACAATAATGATTGAACTTCAAATGAACACGCTTTTCCTTAAACGTGAGCGAAGTCGCATAACTTGGATTTATTCACCATGATGTAATAATAATAGTATGTGGGTGACAAGTATAGTACTTCATAAAGGTAAAGTGCATCAGAGTGTACCAGGCTCTTTCCTATTCACTACTATATTTGAATCTCCAATTAGCCCTGGATATATGTTTGTCCATTTTCTAGACAAGGAAACTGACACTCAGAAAGTTTAAGTAATCTGTTCAGGATCACCTAATTAGTAAGTGATAAAGTCACACTTGCACCCAGTTATTCTAACTTCAAGTCTAGTGTCCTTTTCCCTGTGCTCTTTCTTTGTGTAGTAGAGAGCAATGAGTTTATGGGAAGAGCAGAATAGCCACACCGATCTTTACAATGTGTTTCAGAAGAATGCTTTGCTTCCTGGTACATCTGGTATAGCTGTTGTATTTCTCATTCATTTCATTCATTTGTCTGTTCTTTCAGAGTAAGGGGTCATTACATCTTAATGGCTTTGGCTTTGGTTTTTATATTCCTATGTCTATGTTTACTACTTTAGAAATAAATCATTATGGTTTTCCTCCCCAGCTTGACAAAAGATGCTTGGATAGTTCTCTGTTAAGAAAGTAAAATATGTGGAATAGATGTAGACAGATATATCTAAAAACCAGGCAGCAGAAACTAGATTTTTCAATTATACAAAAGTATTCTTTTAATTTTTTTCTCTTACCTTCTACAATCTTTATGGAAAATCAAATGAACATTGATTTAATATGAAAGTTTTATAGTAATCCAATAATTATTGGCAATTTCATTGTAATATTTACTCTCCACTAAGCATCAACCTTGAAATGGCATCCATAGCTTTGGTTTAAATAAAACTCTTCTGTTGATGCAGTTAAAAACTAGCAGTCACAAGATTGGGGATGCCAAGGTGAAAATCTCCCCTAAGAATATTTTGTTGCACTCTGAACATGTTCAAGTTGAGGTTCAGGTTCAGGTGTATGTGTATATGTGTATGACACACACAGAAATCATTTGTATTTGTAACTACATATTAAAATATACTTAAGTGTGTCTGTTTATTCTGTGAATAAATGATTATTTCTTTCAATATTTAAATGGGATTTTAACATGATAAAATGGCTTCATTATTCTTTCTAGACAATCTGCTAGCAGTACATTTCCAGCAACCTATCACTCCTCCCACCTTTTTGATATTACACCAAGATTTACTTCCCCCATTCTGTTGATGTAATTATCCTTGCATGATTTTGAGCAAGATTTCCTGGCAATGGAAATCCACAAAATTGTTGAAATGGCTTGAGCTCAAATGGTGCTTCTTCTATTCAATTTCTTTACCTTTCTGCTTGAGCAGAGTTTTTGTGTCATAGAAAAATAGCAAGAGATAATATTATAGTAGAATGGACTTTTAGGGATGGATTTATTTTAAGTCAATATTGGCTCCAAGGGATCCAGGGATTTTAGCATTTTTCTTAGAAACCTTAACCCATAGCAAAACTTTTCTCAAATGATGATGGAATATCTAATTCTATTAAATTCTAATCATTCTATGGGCTACCTTGGAATAAAGTGCCTATGATTTTTTTTTTTCTGCTAAGAAACGGACTGTTCATTTATTGTTCATTTTCCCCAAATCAAAGAAACTGTTGTTCTTCAATTTAGATTGATGTTGACAAGGTCCTCTTCATAACAGCAGGTGTTAGTCTATAATTGATCATTACAGAATTATGTTTTGCTTGAAAGAAGTCAGGGAACAAGAAAAACATGTTCTTATTGTATACATTGACTTTGGTTGAAAAATCAAAAGAATGACATGAGAAGTAATATGTAAATTAGAATTTATCATTTTATTCAGCAATCAATATATTTAAAAAAAACTAAAACCAACATGAACATCCCTGGGAAACTGCTCTTCTTGGGCTTAACTTGAAAATTACCCTTTTACCATTTCTTTAAATGTAGAAACTGAGAATAGAAGAGCAATATTAGAAACGAAATATAGCCGGATGACCTCTGAGGGAGTGATGAAAAACTGGAAGCTACAGAAAGATTGATTGATAGTATCGACTACTCAATTGCAAATGCCTTGCTTTTTCAAGCAATGTATAAAGCAATTAGCACGAACTTTTTCATTAGTTTTCGTAAAATAATATTGCTTTTTAAACACCTATTAACAGAGATTGCCCAGATAACCTCAACTCTAAGAGGGCTATTATTGAGTAAAATAAAGTGTTACTGGCTTAAGGTAATAGGTATAAAACTTTGTATGTGTGGTACACATTCATATAATTATAAAGGAAATGGAGGTATAATAAGGCAAGGTTCAATTATACACTTGTATAATTTTTCCTTAAAGAAAAATACTTCACTAAAACAGATGATATTTAGCATAACCTTGCCAATTGTTTCAAAAATCCTTAAACATGCGAAAAATACTCAATCACCTCCCATACCTAAGAGCACCCATTTGGTTATTTTCTCTGCTCCTTCCTAAACATTTTTCTTGCTTGTATCACACAGCTAGATTTCCAACCTCCATGTCTGAAGTCCTATCAACAGTGTTGATCACGAAGACCATGAACTGGCTCTGAATGTAAATGTTGCATAGAAACACAAGCATATTGTTAAGTTGCTACAGTATTCTGGGGTGAAGATCATTTTGAATGACACCACGTTTGTTCTTGAATTTATAAGTGAAATGAAATAGGGTTTTGTTAGATATCCACTTCTTACCTGTATAAAAGATTCTGTACATATTTCCGTGACAAAACCCAATATCTCCTGTACTGTCACTGCCAATGCACAGGTGTTCTCATTCCTGGCTGTTCATTAGAAACAGTTGGAAAACTTATTATAAATACTGCAGCCATCCATGACTTTACTTTATCCCAGATCAATTAATCAGTACTTTGGCCTTGCCATCTACTAGACAGGCCTTCTCAAACTCTAGAACACACACACAAAAAATTCCCTAGAATGCTTATAGTAAAATTCAGATTCCAGGGCCTCATTCTATAGGATTCTCTTTTGATAGGTCCTTATATAAAGTCATGATATCATTGAGAAACACTACTGTAAGAATTCATTATCCTCTCATTCTTGGGCTTTGGAACCTTTATTGCAATTATAATTGGCTGTATTTGCTGGAATATCATATCTTTAACAATATCCAAAGTAATTTCAGTCAGTGGCAATTTTTACTGGTAATGCTGTTTTCATTTATTCAATATGCAACATGACAACAACTAAAAATTACCATAGTTTATAATAATCGAAACAATATTATGGAATAGACCACTAACAGTTCAGTTCACTAAAGAATTAACATCATATCCCTGTTAAGACTGAAGTTAGTTCCCAATCACTCCTACAAAAAATAAAAGTCAATAGACAACAAAGTGTTCCCTTAATCATATTCTCAGGAAATCATCTCTATGGTAATTATATTTGGAACCTCCTCTTCTTTTTCGTCCTGAATCTTTGTCACCAGTTCATCCTCTTTCATGTCCTATTTTGATGAATATCAGGATAGTCATTTATTTCTATCAAGGCTTTTATAATTATACAAAATATCCAAAGACTTTGTGTTGAAAATGGCCAAGTTTATATATTAAATAGTACAGAATTTTCAACAACCCTGTTTCTTTGTTTCTTGTTAATATTCTGAATTAGCTAATATACAAAATGATACACTTATAGAACCAATTAGGTATGCTTGTTATTCATGCACACTCAAAAACTCTCACTGCAGGCACATATTGACCATGAATTGCTGCTTTCACTATATTTCATGTCTCTGCTCCACACATATTCTCTCTCTTCTGAAGTGGTTTAAGGATGACAAAGGTCCTTATGAGTTTTTGTTGGCCTGTGAATAACTGTTTATTTAAGGACTCCCTGAAAATAATTTCTACACTCATATAAAAACATTTTACTCTGTGATTTTTCATGTGTTGTATTATCAATTTTCTTTCTGGTTGTAGCAGGCAGGATTCATTGTTTTACATTTCACTCTCTAGCTATGGTACCCATGCCTGGATCGCTCCCAGTGGTAGAAAACCAAGCAAATCTCCAACACAGTCATTGGTGTTAATTTCAGTAGAACCTGGGCTAACTTATACTTAACCATAAACTGTAAAGGCAAATATATATATATGCATCCTCATGCATGCTTTGCATATAAAATGCCTATACATACAACCTGGGACAAACTCAAGGTACAACGATGGTGTAAATAGCATCATTCATCCTCTTCAGCCCTTTTAGTGTGCTGCTTATTTCCTGAAGACCATAGGGAGATCCAGGAGCTGAGGCCTACATTACATCATTGGTACCAATCGTGTCCTATACCATTCTACTCTAGATTCCTAATATTAGCCGGTCTGCCACTGCCTGCATCCAACACTCTAAAACTTGTTTTAAGCTCTTTTTTTTTTTTTCTTTAAAATTCTTTTGGCTATACAAGCCCATATAAAGTAAAATTTACTCATTTGAATTCATGAAATCATGTTAACATTCTCTTAGATAACAGTGAAAAATGCCCCTGCTCACTCATATAGTATTGCCCGCTTCCACTTAGTTTTTTTTTCTTTTTTTTTAAATTGAGGTATAATTGACCTAAAACATTATATTAGTTTCAGATGCTTACGTAATGATTAAATATTTGTATATATTGCAAAATGTTCGCCACAATCAATCTAGCTATCATCCATCACTAGACATAGTTACAAAATTTCTTCTTGTGATGAGAACTTTTAAGATCTACTCTCTTAAAACTTTCATATATGCAATACAGTATTATTAACTATAGTCACCATGCTGTACAGTATATCCCAATACTTATTTATTTTATAACTGGAAGTTTGTACCTTTTGCACTTACTTTTGATGTTTGAGGCAGATCCATCAAATGTATTGTCTAAACAGGATTGTGACTCTAAAGAATTTCATAAAATATTAGGTAACAGAAGGTAACAGAAGGAAATCTAACTTTGGGTGGTGAACACTCTGTGACATACTGTTGAATCGTACACTTGAAACTTACTTGATTTTATTAATCAGTATGACCCCAATAATTTTTAATTAAAAAAAAAAAAGATTTTCAGGCCAGGTAGAAGGGGTTAGGTGGCATTACCATTGCACATGAGTCGCTGGCATTATTATATATCTATCAGGTGGCAAGACGAGAATGGCTACCTCTTTCATATAAAACAGCCCTGGCCATTTATATAACCAAAGAAAACAGATAACTAAAATGCTTGCCAAGAAATAAAGTTATAAACAATGGGTATCTAGCACTTGTTGTAAGCCCGCTGGCATAGGAATTCCAAGCATATAACTGGCTTTCTTTATGCAATGAAATGCCGATTGTGAGCACAGCTCATAATCTCTGTTGCCAGTGGGCAGCACACACATATTTCCATCCTAATGTCCTAAATGATGCAGAAAAGTACTTTCTACCTCCTAAAGTGCTTCATATGTTAATAAATATACATAAATTGCTATAAATTACATTTAATTTTCCCTTAATGAATCAAATTGGTAGTTTTTCCTATCTTGTTAAAATATACCTATGTTTGAAAGTGAAAAACTAAACCAATAAAAAGTTTAATTTTTATTTTATGAGATATAGTAGTCCTCCTTTACCCACAAAGAATATGTTTCAGGACCCCCCCAGTGTTTGCCTGAAACCACAGATTACGAAATGCTATATATACTATGTTTGTCCCTATACATACATACCTATGAAAAAGTAATTTATAAATTAGGCACAGTAAGAGATTAACAATAATAGCTCTTTATAAAATAGAACAATTAAAACAATATACTATAAAAGTTATGTGAATGTGGTCTCTCTCTCGCTTTTGCAATATCTGATAACTGATCTGATAACCGAAGTAGCAATTTAAGTGAGTAATGGGAGTAGTGTATATAGCATGGAGAGATGATTTCTGTCCCGGATGGGACATAGCAGGATGGCATGAAATTTTATTACACTACTCACAATGGTTTGCAATTTAAAACATGGAATTGTTTATTTCTGGAATTTTCTACCTAATATTTTTCGATCTCAGTTGTCCTCAAGTAACTGAAATGGCAGAAAGTGAAACCATGGATAAGAGGGGACTACTATAATTATGTTGTTTACATTCTACATCAATATTTAAAAGTTCTGAGTACTATAAGACAAATATTTATGATCACGTTTGACCATAAGGCATCATTTCTAAATAGATTTGAAATTTTTGTAGAATTATGCTCTAATGTAATCAGCTATAATAATTTTTCAAGTGCTGTCTACAAAAATAACAATCGTTTTGATACAAACTTTGGAGACTATCAAGTGTGTAGGTAAACTCCAACTTGCCCTGTTGCCTCTTTTGCCAAAACTCCTCTGAACACCAAGCCTAATCTGACAAAAGAAATAGCTATTACCTCTTCTGCTGCATTTTATTACTTTCCCCATTGTAATACAATTAGTTCTCTACAAGCCTATCTTAGTCATCTATAGCAAAATACCGTAGTGGCTTAAACAACAGACATTTATTTCTCATAGTCCTGATCAGATTTGGCTCCTGGAGAGCTCTCTCCCTGGTTTGCAGATGGCTGCCTTTTAAGTGTCTTCACAGGAGGAAGGGAGGGACAGGGCATCATTGCTTTGGTGTCCCTACTTTTAAAGACATTAATCCCATCAATACAGCTCTACCCTCATGACCTCATCTAAACCTTATTACCTTCCAAAGGCCCCACCTCCTAATACTATCATATTGAGGTTTAGGAGGACACAAATATTCAGTCCATAACAAAACCTGTATATGCCAACAAGCTGTGAGCTCCTGGGGAGTAGAAGCCTTTACTTATTAGATTTTCAGTTGCTACCGCTTAGCCCAGGGGTTGACAATTCGATACATTTTAAATTAACGCTGGCAGCGAGCTGTACATTTTTTCCTAAACAAGAAAAGGGTTAAATAAATTAACTAAATAATTAACATCGATTAATGCAATTCTGTTTACATCTATTTACACCTATATGTATTTCGGTCTTATATATTGGATAGCGATATGATTTGACTAAACAGCTGACAATCTATAGTTTAATAAACTTTAATTGAAAGAATCTAATTACAGTCACGTATCATATAATGAGGATTTTTTCAACAACGGACCACATATACGATGGTGGTCCCATAAAATTATAACGGGGCTGAAAAATTCCTACTGCCTAGTGACATTGTAGCTGTCATAACATCATAGCACAATGCAATGCTCATGTGTTTGTGGTGTTTGTGGTGATACTGGTGTAAACAAACCTACTGCACTGCCAGTCCTATAAAAATATAGCACATACAATTATGTATAGAACATTAGTACTTGATAACGATAATGAATGACTGTTACTGGTTTATGTATTTACTACAATTTTTATCATTATTTTAAAGTGCACTCTTTCTACTTGTAAAAAAAGTTTGCTGTAAAACAGTATGCCGTGTTACTCCAGCAGCAGCCACATATATGTTGTGTTTACTGCATTTTTTTGAATGCATCATTTTCTCTTGTGTTTGATTTAGTTTCATGTTGTTTTGTGAAGTAACAGGCTCGTAGTCTCAGAGCAGTAAGCTATACCATAGAGCCTAGGCGTGTAGTAGGCTGTACCATCTAGGTTTAAGTATAGTCTATGATGTTTGAACAATCATGAAATCTCACAAGGACACATTTCTCAGAATATCCCTGTCATTAAGCAGCACATGAATGTATGTCATTATATATTTAGAGTTTCTTAGATAAAATAAAAGAAAGCGAAACAAAAGTGACAAGGAAAGGATTTCACTGTGTGATATAGTCTTCACACTTTATTTATTTTTTTACCTCTTAGAAAGTCACAATGATAAATGAAAATGTAGTTCTTTTTTGCCGTTAGAGGGAGTGGTATTTTTGCAACAGGGTTTAGTGCCCTTAGTTTGTAAGTTAGTAGAAAATATACCATGCCATGCATAAAAGATGTAATTAAATTCATTATATAGATAATGCTATATGAATAATGAATGGATTATTACGTCAGAAAATCACCACTATGTTTTGCCCAAATCAGCAGGTTTTATTTCCAATATTGTCTCACTCACTAAATGTGTTCCATCATGATGGGTTTGAGATACATACATATATATATATACATACATATATATATATATATATATATGTAAATTAATTCTGCATATTCTTGATACTCCCTGTGAAGAAAGGAATTACTTACCTACACTCATGCTTTATCTTGGTGATGTTATTCAATTAAAATGCCCACATAGAAAAAAAAATAGAAAGTGTAGAATCTGCGTTTCCATATGGGTTTAGAAAAATAGAGGGAATAAGTAGTAATGCATGCAGTTGACACTTTATGTTCAGAGGTGAAGTGGAAAGTGTGCGTGCGTGTGTGTGTGTGTGTGCGTTTACTGTAATGGGTCATCTAGGACTTTAATTTTCAACTGTGTGCCCAAATCCCAGCATAAAGATTCTGATTCTATTGCTCTGGAGTATGACATAGTCATAGGTAATATTTTATAGCTCCTCAGGTGATTTTAATGTATATTATAGGCAAAAAATGCCTCGGAGGGGACTGGGAATCTATTGTAACTATCAGCAGCTTATGGGAGCGATCTTGGTAATGCCTTTGATTATTCTACGAAAACACATTCTTCACATCAGTTGGGAAGAAAAACAGGGAATCCCAGATGTGGTACTCCCCTAAAACCCACTCTGCTAGTATTAGATTCTTTATAAACTGATCCTGGCTCCCATTCTAGGAAGAATTATAAGTTCTCTTGCTTTCTGCCCCAAGTAGATAACATTTTCAGGGATTTAGTCAATTTTTCTACTTACCTCTTTAGATTTTTTCCCAGGTTGTATTGAAAATCATCCTAAAATGTATACATGTTTTATTGTCATTGTGACATTAGGTACTTTGTTATTTTCTACTTTCTAATTTTTTTTTTTCAAACATCATTGATTATTGCAGAGTATCATAGACAAAAAGATTTGGCAGACTCTCTGGTAAGCAAAGTAGCTTTTTTACTGTATTATTAGCTTTCTTTTAATTCGATTCCTTTTCCAAAAATAAAGTACTAATAGTTTTTAAAACTCAAATTATTTGAAAACCAATATCAGTTAAATTTTTTACTAGTGCTTATGCATGTATAGCTAACAGTAAGTGAGACAATTTAAATATGGTTATACTATTAAATAAGAACCTAGTGTGGGGGCAAAAAAAATAATTTTCTTTTTACCTTTCTAAGTTCTTCAGGCTGGTCCAATAATCAAATTGATATGAGACAGATTAACAGGAGAAAATAACCAAATTTCTTACGCATGTACATATGGGAGTTCCATAAGAATATGTATCCCAAAGACAAATCCAGCAGTTGAGGCTTACATGCCATTCTGGATTAAGGAGAGGGAGAGGCAGGGGTCTGAGACTTCAAAGGGAAAGTAGGCAATTCACAGGGAGATGAGAAAGAACAAACATATGGTAAACAAATTTTGTCAGGCAACCCAGAAGCAATGGAACTCAGAGGGGAGTCTAACAGACAGACTTTGCTTGGTTTCTCCTCGTCTGCCACATTTAGTTTATATTATGCTATGGTGATAGCTCCCTTACCTTAAGCAGGTTTTTCTATTTGAATTCCTTTTGGCAGGTGACGGGGAGGGCCAAAGTGTCTTTCTGAGTCTTCTATTTCTTTGAAAAAGGCAGCTTAAGATAATATCCCAAAACCGTATTTTGGAGTAGCAAATTCTGTACCCCCTCACTAGATATAAGGATAAAGGAACTTGATGTGCAGTGTTCTCTTATGTTCATATGAAAACTTTATGTTTTAAGCAAGGATTCCAAAACTAGAGTCTTCATGGCACAGATGGCAGAATGATGCCATGATTTCCAATTTGCTCTTTAGTAGAGATATGTCATATGTTTATTGACGATTGCAAGTATATTGGCACATTAAAATTTCATATTTAGTATTTTAAAGTCTAATGTAAATTTGGTACAGAAGTTGCTACTTTAATGAAAATTGTGGAATAAACTCCTTAAATTCTAGTAAGAAACAAAAATTGTCCATTTATGCAATTACTGTAGATGGATGCTAGATGAGAGTTAAGTGCACAAAGTGATCTTAAAGATACACTTTCAGGAATAGAGGTGATTAAGAGTTCAATGATTATTCAATATCAAGTCAATTCCTTTCATTGTGCCATTTGAATTCTATTGCCAAAGATGATTATTTGTCAGGCAAAACACAATCCCAAAACTAGAGCCTCTGCGTTTTAATTTGTTCTTATTATAGGGAGGATTTTCCCACTTCTGGACTAAAACCAACCTCTGCTGCGAAAAATATTCTTTCGTCAAGACTGAAAATGCATATTACATTACCATTAATTTCTGTGGCCAGTAATGAAACTCTTGATAATATATATTGTCTTCTCTAAGTGTTTAGAGATCCATGTATGTTATTAGTATCCTACCTAAAATTGGATTTTTATATGGAGAAGAGACACATTAAAGTTTAGTGAATAATTATTGTTATATATTATTATTGACTAAACTTTGCCAAGTGAATATGGCAATTTGTATTAAAGATGTCAGGGAAAAAAAAAAGAGTTTTAAATAAGAGACACCTGGGAGTCTAAAGAGTCTACAGCTCTAAAACTATAACTGAAATTCTGCCCAAGGTTTGGTTGACACTTAACCATGGGCAAATATATACTATGATGTAAGGGTTTTCGTGAAAGCCCTCTGGAAGTAACAGAGGAATGAATTTATAGCTATCATTTAACCGTGGCAAGCTTCTTGGAGACAAAGTGGTGCCAGCCACCTTTGATTTGTAATAAGCAGGTACAAAACTGCATCATGGGAAAATCTGCTTATATAGTCCTCCACTGCAGTCTCTGACTCTTGGTACCTCCTGTCTCTCCTCAAAACCACTGCAAAAGAAACACCTAGATTAAGTCACCTGGAAGAATATCAGAATATCAAGTACTCAACATGTATCAACCGAATAAACCGATAATATCCCTCCCATCTTTTGTTAATGTAGAACTGTACCACAGGTTCCTCATGCAATATAACAGGTTGAACCAGCTGTCCCCAAAGCTAATCACTTTGAATGTTAAAGATTAATTTTACACCATCTTAAAATCTGCACACTAATATCTGTGTCTAACAAGCAAAAAAATACATCCACTTTCAAATGTAAAGCCATGTAAGTTACTGAGTGTATATATATCTTTGTATCACAAACAAAATAACTTTCAACTTAGTAGGTTTTCCCCCCATAATTTTCTCTTGAATTTAAAAGAGAATGACATAAAAAGAGAAAATTTGTTTTTAAATTTCTGCCTTTGTAGCCATTTTAAATATTTAGAGCCAATATTGTCTTAAATGTGGAAGTTATATAAAATAGGCTAGACCAGAATGTCCAAAAGCATGTTTTAAAGAACATTGATCTCATAAAATGCTGAATGAAAAACAAATTGTTAGAATATGACAATTTTGGTTACTTCTTTGGAAAGTCACAACTAGAGCCTTAAAATTTCCGTAATGAAAAAGAATTCTGTTTTACTTGGTTTAACCCATTTTTTCCTAACTTTAAGTCACCAAGGTACTGGTTTTGTCAAGTAATATATGATAAATTTCTAAGGGACTGGAATTTTATGAAACTCATTTTTATAAATAAATCACTAGAATATTCTAGGCCTTTATTAACTATATTAGTACTAGGATTGCGTATTACTCTACTATTTGTTTTGAAAAAAAGTATAAAAGACTAACTGAAAACTAATCTTGGCTTGGTATTGTTAGCAGAAATTCTTGGTCATCAATCATGTAGAATAGATATTTCCACTTTCTTTTGAAAATTTATGCATTGATGAAATTTGATTTTGTTATAGAAACAGAATGAAGAATACATATGCTTTTTAAAAATTCCTGTCACCTATAACCTGCTATCATGTAAAAATATAAATTTATAAGACTTTTCCCATTTTATAACATACCTTTAAAAACAAGAAAAAATATAAATAACGTTATCCGTGGGGTTGGCTGTAGGAAATTTTTTATCCTCATCTATGCATTGTTGACAAAGAGAGAAAAGTAAGCTAGGAATTGAGCTTCTTCCTCTACCAGGTTACATGATTGAATCCTAGTCTGGGTATTGGCCAAAGAAATTTGAATAACAGTAGATTGAACAGAATGGTGATTTAATAGCTCTTTTAAAAGCAATACAAGGTAACCCATTTTAGTACCACCAACAGCCCAGGGACTTGTGACATCTTCAGTGGTCAGCTTCCATCCTCAAAAATCATCATGGACTCTTCAAACTTAGCAAAATAGTATTCACCAACTGAGCAAACCCTCTTTAACAGGTTTTCCTGGCAGCCACACCTAACAAATCTTGCTTATATTTCATTTGAGGTTAGAGTTTTATTATATATATATTATAATATATAATATATTACAACATATATTATATAATATAATTATATAATAGTATAATATAATATATAAGTATAATAAATATTTATATTATAAAATAGAATAAATTATATATAAATATAATATTTATATTATAAATATATACTATATATAATAAATTCATAACCCCAATGAAATATTTATATAAATAAATGAATGATTATTTTAGCTGAGAAAGTTTATAGTTTCAATAATGTGAATGTCTCTGAATAAAGGATAAAAGAATAGTGTACAATCAGTTGTCTCTGCCAATAGTGATGGAGTATCATGATGAACTAGGATATGGCGTGATTATTTGGTGGTAAAGTGATACATCTGGTGGGCATTCTCCAGGCATAAATAAGCTCATCCATGGGCAAGATCCAAGCAAAGCAAAGATTTTATAAGTAAGACCAAACAAGCACTAATTACAAAATAGAACACTGATAAATTGTACTTCATTAAAATTAAGAACACTGTTTATTAAAATACAGCATTAACAGTGAAAAGAAAGGCATGAACTAGGAAAAAAAAATATTCACAATACTTATCTGAAAAAGAATTTTTATCCTTATCTATAATAAACTCCTGAATATCAAGAAAAAAATAGAGACAACCCATTTTTTAAAATGAGCAGAATATAAGAACAGGCACTTTATGAAAGAGGGCATTCAATGGCCAAAGGGCATATAAATAGGTGCCTAACTTCATTAGTAATTAAGGAAACTGGATAAAATAACACAATGAAATACTATTGTAAATCCATCAGAATAGATAAAATAAGATGACAATAGCACATGTTAGGGAGAATGTGTGGATCACCTAGAACTCCCATATATTACTGGTTCAAGTGTCAATTAATATGTTTGGTGATATTGACCAAAGCTAAATTTGTGCCTTCCCTATGATCTAGGCATTCCTCTTGTATGTGTATATCCAAGAGAAATTATCTCATATGTCCACCCAAATAACATGTACAAGATAAACAGCAACATTTTGCTTAATAGCAAAACCTGAGACAACTTAAAATCTCTCCAAATTAAAATAGATACATAAAATGCAGTATATTGACAAAATGGAATTATACAAAATAATAAACAAAAAATGTACTGCTACTTTTAAGAACATGAATGAATTTCATAGATATAATGTTAAGTAGAAGGTAGAATATTTACTGTATGATTTCATTTAAAGGAAGTTGAAGAAGTGGCCCAAATTATCTGTAAGGATAGAGGTTAGAACAGAGGCTGCTTCCAGAGAGAGTGGTGAGGACCTAGAATTAACTAGGAAGAAGCATGAGGAAGCCTTGTGGAGTTCTGTGAGTGTTCAGAGCTCTTTCCTCTTCTTACATTTTTATGGAAATGTATAGAATTTTATTTCACCTAGTTTTATAAGCACACATTCAATCTTCATACAATTTTCCTACTAAGTATACATTCAGCCTCTGCTAAAATACCTCTTGTGATAGAAAATATAACTTTTTTTATATCTTTCCCTTTGCCTAACCCAAGCTCCTGAAAAAAAAAAAAAAGATTAATATTTGTTATCTAGTCAAGTTTTAAAAGAGAACCAGGTTTTTAACCAATGCCCGGTACACAGGTTATCTAACCTAATCCACCACCAGCTGTGGATGTGGCTTTGACCAGGTATTTTCTAAAGAACACTGGCCAGCACTGAAGGAAAAAGAGGGGAGGGTTATTTTATGTATTTTAAAATGATCATGTGATTTTGAATTTTGCAGTTTCTAAACAATATAATCTGGCATTTATCTATTCTGAATAAAATTCCTTATGTTTTATACTGTATATATATGGAATTCCTCAGAATGCTATTGTTAAAAATGTCACTGAGCTGTGAAAAAAAATTATCTCGAATTTGATCAATATGTGCTTACACATATGCTATTAACTGTCATTGCTCTGAGCCTTCAGTGGATGTTTTATGAGCCACACGGGCCATGAGCTTACTAATTATAACAGAGACAAAGAAAGAAGATATCTCAGTACATTAATGTCCACAACTATAGAGGGCATGGTTCAGAAACACTCATTGTCAGAAACTCCACATTAGGATCTAGAAATGATAAAGAAGTCCATTCCAGCATGCCGTAAAAGAGAGATTTTGGCATAAAATCTTAAGTACTAATTAATTTCATAGCAAATATGCAAGAAAAAAGTTCAAATGTATAAATGATTACTGTAGCAGAGTTTGTTTAAGGATGGATGGATGGACAAATATGGATGGATGGATGGAGATGGATGAATGGATGGATGGATGGGATTAATGATGGACGACGGATGGAAGGCAAAAGAAAGTGCAGAAGACAAATAATCAAAGGAGAGTTGGAAATGGAGTTTTTGCTTTGATGGAATAAAGGAAGAAGAGGTATTGAGGGAGGAATCTAGCTAATGCGCAAATACCATCATTCCTTGGGAGTACATATGTATGGGAATCCCACATATACAAGAGTTTCTAAGACAGAAAGGGAAAATAAGGTATATGTGTCATTCTGAGCTATGGGTCACTTTGGGTCTTCAGAGGGGAGGAAAGTCATTGCAGGACAATAAGAAGAACAGATGTCCAGTAATCAGAAGTTTGCCCTGCTCTGTGTGTGTATGTATGTATATTTATCATAGATATATATATATAAAGGTTATCTCTGATAATCCTTTATTATAGGCAAAGTCCCTAATTCAAATTCTTCTAGGTAGTTAAGGTAGCAGCGGGGTAAAGAGGCAGAAGTTTCTCTTGAGTCTGCAAGGTCTTGCTTGCTTTTAGTTCAAAATTATCTGCTTTCCATCAGGCACATTTTAGAGTGACTCATTCTGAACCCCTAAAGGAAGAGTTGAGCCTTCTCTATGCTTCTGCCAAGAAAATATATCCCCAGCTCAATTTCCAAGGCCTCACCCACTGTCATGGGATTGTAGAGAGTTGTGTAGGCCTCTCCCCATTGGGAACTGCATCTCTGATATCAAGGTCTTTCCTGCTGGTATTCCCCTGATGATACATCTTCTCCTGCCACATTGCTTACTAAACAGTATACTCATGGTCTCCTCAAATGTATAACTAATCATTACTAAGCACTGAGGAAGTTTAGGGTTGTCAGCTAGACTGGTTCACTGCCATTAATCACTCATTCTCTATCCAAGAGCTAGAGAATCAAATATGCTCTCATTATATCTAAGGTAATGATGACCGCACTATCTGAGCATATGTCTCAAATATGTTCACATTACATCTGATAGTCTCTGGGGATCCCTTTGGATACTTCCTTCTCAATCCTGCTCATTACGACTTGTCTGTTTTCCATTTCAACCCTGTGAGTGGTACTGTAAGAAATTCTCCAGGTGATTTCAATGTAGTCTAAAGGTTGAGAGAAATTATACTAAGCAATATACTCATTATCTCTTGTTCTTCTCAATAAATCTACACAAGAACTATTGGTAATACTCTGCTTTACAAAAAAGGAAACTGAAGCTTTAAGAGGCCCAGTATTTTGTTCAATGTCACTCAGTTAGTGTATGGAGGAGCTGGGACTAGAACCCAGATTTGTCAGACTATAAACCCTGTGTTTTAGCCACTCCTCTAGAGCGTGTAAATGAAAATTCATTAATTTGAATGAATATTTGTAATAGCCAAACTGCAAGCCCTAAAACATAATTCCTATTGCTAAAGCATTACTTTTAAAGGAGAAAATATCACCCCACCTTAATGATTGGAAAATAAAAGGCCTAAAATACAAATGCCCAGTTGAGAGAGTCCTTTAATTTTTTTTCTTACATTCGGGCATTTGGGTTGGATTTAGATTAATGTATCCACTGAAGTACAGTGTTTCCTAAAGTAATAAATAGAGTACTCTGTTATTGGCTCTTATTCCTTACCAAACTTATTTTCCATACTTCAAGCTAAACTTCTCAGAAAATTCCATATTCGCTTTTATCTACTTCCTCACCTCACACAGCTGTCTCAACCTTAGATAATCTGGCTTCTGCCACATCTTACAACTGAAATGGATTTGCCAAGGTCCATATCACATTTTGCCTCATCTCACCACTCTATAACATTGATTGTTGATCAGTCACTCCTGTTGGAACCCTCTTCTCCCTTGGGTTCTGGAATATTCTGCTATTCTAGTTTTCCTCCTAGGTTTCTCCACTGCCTTCATTATTTTCTTAGAGTGCTCCTCTCATTTTGTGAATCTTTTCTTGTTGAGTTTCAACCTTAATTCTCAATAAACATACTTTTCTTGATGTCATCCAAACCTATAGCAATAATAATTCTTAACGATGACACTCAAATCTTTATCTCTAACTAAAATCTTTCTCTTGAGCTATAGATCTATGTCCCTTGCCAATCAGTTATATCCAGTAATGTCACATACTTATTTCAAAATTAGTATGCTCAAACTCAGCTATCATTCAAATAATGTTTCTCCCACCATCTTTTGCTAATTGAAAGGCAACATGGTCTATTCAATTCCTCAGCTTTTTCAGCATCATCCTTCTCTCTACCTTACTGTTTTGACACTACCTTGGTTTAAGCCACCATCAGTTCCTGCCCGAATAATTGCAATTGCCTTAAAAGTAGTTATCAAATTCCTACACTTACAATTCAGTTTTCCATACTACAGCTAGGGTACTCTCTAGAATGCATCATCTGATTATGTCACTTACCCACTAGAATACCTTCTGTGATTTCCTCAAGATAAATTTAATAACGAGTTGACTTAATTCAATATTTTTCTTCATCAAACTGATTTATCATTATTTTCATATTCCTTGTTAGTGAAGGCTTAAATTTCAAGAATAAATTGACTTTATGTTTGTTTAAACTTGGCAACTTCTTTTAGCTGATAATCACCATTTAAGTAGTTTGCAAAATAACCCAGAGGAGCAGAGTCCGTTGTGAACCGTGGACATGACATAACAGTTTTTATTGTTAGACCAGCACTTTTCCTCAAGGACTGTAAATATTTATATTATATATATTTAATATATAATGAATATCATATATAATATCCTTTTAATGTCTTACTGATTTTCTAAAAGGCCAACTCAAAGATTATTTAATTTTCTATGGGAATGCATCTTTGTTTAACTTAGTATTTACGATTGATTAGGGCTCAGATTCTGGGAAATTTTATGTGAATTTATAGGTTTTTGTGCAGTGGAGAGACAAATAATTGTTTTTCTAGTAGAAAAAACATAATCAAAGAATATTATTTTATTACGCTTTAGAATATTAACCAGTTTTATATCTAATTTAATAATCTTTTTCCAATATACAGACAGTCCTGACATAATGATGGTTTAACTTAAATTTTTTTGACTTTACAATGATATGAAAGTGATGTGAATTCAGTAAAAATTGTACTTCAAATTTTGAATTTTGATTTTTTTCCTGGGCTAGCAATATGCTCTCACATGGGCAGTGGCACAAGTTTGCAACTCCTAGTCAGCCACACAATCACAAGGGTACATAACAGATGCTCTACAATGTATCCATTGTTAGATGATTTTGTCTAACTGTAAGCTATAATGGAAGTGTTGCAAGCATGTTTAAGGTAGACTAGGCTAAGCTGTGATGTTTGCTAGGTCAAGTGTATTGAATTCATTTCAATTTATAATATTTTCAATTCACAGTGGGTTTATCGGATATAACCCCATTATAAGTCAAAGAGCATCTGTACTTTCTGTGATTATATGTGTTCAGTCCCTTGAACTCTCCTTTAACTCAGTTTTAATTCTCTGTCAGTTTCATCATTAGTTAGTTAAATAAATATTTTTGTCTTCTCAGGATGTATTTATAAGAGAAGAATAAATTTACTTCAGTGTGATTTAAACTATGTAAGAAACACTGAGCTAAGCATTAGTAGTTATTTCTAGTGAGAAAAAAAAATATTCCATGGTCAAATATGTTTGGAAAAAAATTTCAGGTTATATACCCCTTTGAGATATTAACAATAGCCACGCAAACGGGGAAGGTTCTGAAAAATTTGGAGATGAAGTATGGTAACCTATTTGCTTTGTTTAACATTTCTGTATTATTTTTATTAATAATGTTTTAGGGAAAACAATTTGGAAATATTGGTTCACTTGTAACTTTAGAGGACAATGTTCTAAACTATAATTTTCCTATTTGAAATGGTTAAAACAATTTCTATTTTGAATTAAAATTTATTTCCCCTAATTTTTTTTGCTTTAAAATAAGATAAAATTATGGACCTCCAAATACACATTTTAGAAAAGCCCTCCCGTGACTACAGGAAATATCTAACTTCTTGACAGTATAGTCGCATAGGTAGAAGAGCTTTAAAGTGTATTTAAAATAGAAAACACTTTATTTTCCATATAGAGTATGTTAAAATAATCACAATCATGTGAAACTAACATTTAGTTCTCTTCTAAATAAGTCAATTGAGATGGTGAAGGATCCAAAGATACTGCATAAAACGGGCTGTTACCTAGTTTTTAACAGGAGTCATATGCAAATGAAAACATTAGCGAGCAATTAAATACTTAAAGGGTGCATTACTAACATTAAAGGCATGGATGTTTTTCTGGAATATTTAAGGTATTCAAACAAGTTTTTTGCTTTTGACTTTTGAATTAGTTTGTATTAGAAAATGGTGCTGAGGGAGTCTAGTAGTGTGGGTAGACTTGACATCTATATCTATCTCAATTTTGCTTATGAGAAAAAAGAATTCCTAAAGAATGTTCTATTATGACTTCCTTTCCACTTTTAGACTTCTAAATGATTACATGGATGGCTACACAAAAACTAATAAAAACATATTAATTTTATCTTGTTATGAATGCTAAAATTCTTTAGTCTGATATTTCCTCCTTCCTCATAATTATGTCTTGTTTTTGCTGGCTTAATAGTTTTTTATACTAATCAAGGTTTGTCAAGGGGATGTGGGCTGAATTGCCCTGTTAGAATTGCCCTGTTAGAGATCGATTTGCTTCCAGTCCCTATAATCTGTCCCCTTGAAGGCTAGAGATCGAAATCATTAGGACACTGCTGTTGCCTTTGATCTCTGCTCAAAGATGATAAGAGACTGATTCATTGATAGTCATTGACCTTGGAAGGGTCAAAACGAAGTAGTGATGATGCAAAATCAAATGCACAGTTGGCAGAATATTTGATGTCAGTTATTCTGTGTGCATTCTTTTCAGCCTTATTTTCTCTTTCCTTTTTTTTTTTTTTGGTTATTTAATGACATGCTAGCCCCACCCCCATCCTTACCACTTGCTTACAGCTGTCCTACCACCTAGGGCGCTTAAGAACTTTTTAATTTCCTGAATTAATAACTTGTAAGTGGCTAAACATTCTGAAAAAGTAAGGTAGTGTACAGGATTTATTGCATGTGTTTCACATGAAAAGAGTTGTTTTTATTAGCAAATATCTATTTTTATCAAAAGTTGGCCTCAAATCACTAGTTATTAGGCAAATATAACAGACATTTGATAGAATGAACGTTCAATCTCTTCTATAGCTTTAAGAAATGCTATCAGTGCTAAAAACAAACAACAAAAAAAACCACTAAACCAGCCATATTAGAAAGTGAAAGTCTCTTAAACGAGAAAGCCACTTTTTTTTTGAAATGCCGCCTTCGATTTATTAAAAATGTTAAAAACATCTAAGCTTCTTTTGAGTATTAGTATTCTGTTCCATTGATATTTTTTACCAGTCAAATTCTGGCACTAAGCAGTTCTGATTTCTTGAGCTTAATTTCTTTTATAACAATTTAATATTTATTTTTTCCAGTTTTATTAAAAAATTGACATACATCACTATATAATTTAGAGTGTATAGTATGATGGTTTGATTTACATATATTGTGAAATGATTACGATAATAGGTTTAGCCAACATCTATCTTCTCATATAAATACAATAAAAAGAAAAGAAGAAAAGAAAAAAATTCTCCTTTAGATGAAAAGTCAAGATTTACTCTTAACTTACCTATATTTCACACTGCAGCGTTAGCTACAGTCATCGTGTTGTACATTACATCTCTAGTATTTATTTATCTTATAACTGGGAGTTTGTATCTTTTGACCCCCTTCCTCCATTTTCCCCTCCTACACCCCTCAGCCTGCCTCTGGTAACCACAAGTCTGATCTCTTTTTCTGTGACTTGGGGTTTTTTTTTTAGATTCCACATATGTGAGATCATACAATGTTTGTCTTTCTCTGTCTAAATTATTTTGCGTAGTATAATGCCTTCAGAGTCCATCCAAGTTGTTGCAAAGGATAGGATTTTCTCATTTTTTATGGCTGAAAAACATTACATTATATATGTATGTATATGTGTTTATATGTGTATGTATGTGGGTATGTATCTTGCAACTTCTTTATCCATTTGATGCAGGACAGGGCGAATTCTTCTCCTCCCCCATTGGGGATTCAAGTCTTATGGCGGAGTCGGTTAGAGAGAGATAGAGAAGGAGAAAGGGAGGAAGAGTCGGTGAGGGTCCTGACTGCATGCAAGAAAGAATTCAAATACATACCAGAGTTAGAGTCAAAAGGAAAGTTTATTAGAGAAAGAAAAATGCTACATAGACAAAGCATGTTTCCTCTCAGGGGCAGAGATGGAGAGAAACCCCGAATGTTCAAGGAATTCAGCTTAAATCTGTTTTTCTTTCCAGGGGCGGGTATGAAGCCTTAAGGGCATGGGGAAGTAGTTGTTGGAAATCTCAGCAGGGAACTTCCTGTAGATCCCCTGTCATCTGGCCATATGCTGATGACAGGTTCCTGTGTCTAGCAGCATGTAGCAGGCTCTGAATGCAAGTTAGTTTATTATTTAGTTCTCATGCCTCTTCCCTATTTCACATTTATCTGTTGATGGACACAGGTTGTTTCCGTGTCTTGGCTATTGTAAATACTACTGCCGTGGACATGAGGGTCAGATATCTTTTCGAGTTAGTTCTTTTTCATTTTCTTTATATAAATACCCAGAAGTGGAATTGCTGGATTATACTGTAGTTCTATTTTTAATTTTTTGAAAATCCTCCAGAGTGGCTGTACTAATTTATAGTCCCACCAACAGTGCACACGGGTTCCCTTTTCTCTACATCCACACTGGTATTTGTTATCTCTTGTCTTTTTGTTGATGGCCATTATAACAGGTTTAAGGTGATATCTCATGTGGTTTTAATTCACATTTCCCTAATGACTATAGTGATGTTGAGCATCTTTTCATATGTCTGTTGGCCATCTATATGTCTTCTTTAAAAAAAATGTCTATTCAGGTCCTTTGTCCATTTTTTTAATTGGGTTATTTATTTTTTTGCTGTTGAGTTGTATGAGTTCTTTATATAGTTTGGATATGAACCCCATATAGTTTGGATATATTTTTCCCATTCCATAGGTTGTATTTTCACTTATTGATTTCTTTTGTTGTGCAGAAGCTTTTTAGTTTGATGAAGTCTCAATTGATTATTTTTTATTTGTTGCTTGTGCTTTAGGTGTCATATCCAAAAAATAATTACTAGGACCCACGTCCGGGAGCTTTATTTCTATGTTTTTTTTCTAGGAGTTTTATAGTTTCAAGTCTTACATTTAAGACTTTAATCCATTTCGAATTATTTTTGTGAGCGGTGTAAGATATGAATCCAATGTCATTCTTTTACATGTGAATATCCAGTTGTCACAGCACCATTTATTTAAGAGACTGTCTTTTCTCTATTGAATATTCTTGGCGTCCTTGTCGAATATTGGTGCAGAAATGTTGCGATTTCAGACCTGTGAGAAACCAAGCACCACTCGGAGAGTTAGAGAACTCAGATTTATTATGCTGGCGGTCCCAGAAAAGCTAGCGCTCTGAAGATCTGGGCACTGAGCTCAGAGGCAATTTTGCTTTTATAGGCCTTAGTTGGCATGGGCTGATTGGTTAATTTGTCCTCAGACAGTTACAGACCACGGGAGTTGCTATGGCCTACGGGCAGTTACAGAGCATGAGATTTTCAGACAGGAACTTAGGCAATACATCCATTATCTAGACAGAACAATTAAAGAGGAGGGTGAGTCTTCATTTGATCTTGAGATCACTCTGCCCTTTGGCCTATGCAGCAAGCATGTCCACAGAAGCAGAATAAAGAGCTGATTACAAGGTTAGCCATTTGAGTGGAAAATTCCTCTTCAATACGAGTAGACCTTATGTACTTGGGTTTAATTCTGGACTCTTGATTCTGTTCCATTGGTCTATTTGTCTCTTTTTATGCCAGTACCATGCCGTATTGATGACTATAGCTTTATAATATAGCTTGAAATCAGGAAGTGTGAGGCCTCCTACTTTGTTCTTGAAAGCCACTTTTAAATACATACTTTACTATCCTTTTTTAGTTTCTACTTTAAAAGGTGAAGAAGACATATTTTAAAGATAAATATATTTGTAAATATTTCAAGGTCACTTAATTGGACCAATTTGAGAACTGAGCCTATCGAATTGAATTAGCATATTTGGTTAAAGAAAAAATGGGAGTAAGAAAGGATTGGTTTAGTTGAAAAGTTTAAGTGAATTTAATAGAAGCATCCAAGTTCATGGTTACCCTGCTGCTTTATATTAATATTGACAATTATGAAAATATATATTTTTTAGTTTTCAAAAAATATTGTAGATGGTGAGCAGGTAACTATAGCCTTCTAAAATTCATTATGATATTTCAGAATGGCCAGTTCCTGCTTGTTCTCTAGAGGGAGGTGGCCTAATTTAGGCATGTTTAATATTTAGAGCAAAAGGAAACAATCTATAAAGAGAATGACAGGCACCTTAAACCAGCCCTATCTTTCATTTTTACATTTCCCTTTCATTATCTTTTCCTTTTATATTTCCAGAGTCTTGAATTTAATATTGCCTCTCTTTTCCCCATTTTTGACTTTTATAAATCTAAACATTTCCACCATTAATACTGTAGTCTGAGGAAGTGGCAAATACTTAATTTTAGGGGTAGTATACTTCATATCTGGGGAAAAATAGAGACTTCTGAGAAACTGAAGTAGATTTTAGGTGAGAAGTGTGTGAGAGTAATTGACTGGGTATGATGGCGGTAATGGGGGGACACAGTTCTAAGTAAATTACAGGATGATAACGAGACAAAGAGATAATGTAGAGTTTCCATTTTCAGCGAAGTTTCTATTCTAGTTTTGAAGTATCACAACAAAAACAAATCCTCGAAAATTGTTGTAGAAATCTTTTTAATGTTCAGGCTGAGCAGACAGTGCCTACGTTTCTGAAGTTTCATTTGGCAGGCTTGATGCAATAAACTCAATGGAACACAATTCAAGTCTTCCTTTGACAAAAAGTCCAAGTCTACTCAATTGAGTCCATAGAAGATTAAGTGAAAAAGTCACCCTTAAAGGATCAGAGGAATAGAACACAAGTTAAGATACAGTTTGAATGTCTAGTGATTAGAATTACCACAGCCTTAAATCGCGTCGTTGTGCATTTTTCCTTTTGTGCTCTGTCAATACTTTTTGTCCAGCCCCTTCCTCCCTTTTCCTTATCATCCTAAGAGTGCGGTAGTTGTTTTCCCTGGAGTTGTTTGCCAACTCCCATTTATTTTTCAAGTTTTCCTTTCTCGAAACAACCTTGTGTTGAATTCTGCTGTGCTGTAATGCTGTAAATTTGTAAAACATCATTATCTCACAGTTACTACTTTGTGAAGGTTCTAGGAGCATAATTTTCCTTCAGTTTTGCCAACACTGCTTTCCAGCCGATATAAATATAAAGACATATAACTGAGGACATAAAACTAGGCTTTTGTTTGCCTGAACCATCAAAAGAATAAACATAAAAAATGTTAATCTATATGTGTGTGTGTGTGTGTGTGTGTATAAATAATCTACATCTGTATATATTCACACCTATATAAAATTGAATTATTCTTCTAAAGAGTTCCGTGTTTTGTGACAAAAATACTATATGCATATGCATTTGGTTTATACATGCATTTCTAATTCTATAAACTTTTATAGACCTTGGGTGATATAAAATAGTTATCTCAAATCACTTTTGGAAGAAAGTAAATTTTAAATTTTGAAAATAATAAACAAACTAGGAACACTTTTCAAAACCAATCCCATATAACTTCGTAAAAATGTCCTAAATTATTTTTGGAATGGGATCCATAGAGAATTGCAGGTTTCATTTCTTGTACACTTTTATTCACTGCCAGTAACTTGGAGATGCTAGGAATGTAGGGGAAGCAGATAATTCTGAGGGCATTTTTCAGGAAAGCAGTGTTGTACTGGCTTTCATTTATTTTTTCTTTTAGATTTATTTATTTGCGTATCTTGTTTTAAAGATTTTAGTAATAATCATTTCCTAGTAATTGATTTTTAAATATACAGTACTAATAAGAAAAATAATGTATTCATTACCTTTTCAGAAAATAGTTATTTTAAAAGAAGATCTATACTAATAAAATGTGATTTTTAAAGTTGTAATATACTGTCAAGCCTGAAAATGTAAAACTAGGTGTGGATAAACTTTTTAAAAAATTACCAGTAGTACAAACAGATTTTACTGCCCATCATTTGCAGGGCTGGAGGCGTTGCCGTATTTAAATGTATGACCTGTTTTAAGTATTTGGGTCAAAGAGAAGGGAGCCACCAATGTTTAAAGTGGCACAAACAGAAGAAGGAAAGTGCAGTAAAGATAAAAAGAAAAAAAAAGTCAGGTATATCAACAATGTTCCATTCAGACAGTGAGTGTTATTTTGCGACAGTTATTTACTCTCCTGTCATCAAATCTAAGATCAGTGACTAGTCAGCACAAGTTACTGGCCTAATAATGGAGTTGGAGAAGCATGGGTTTAAACTTGTGCCCATTTCTGGCCAAGTAGCTGTATGACCTAGGGCAGTCACTTAACCTCGCTAAGCTTTGATTTCTCATCTATACAGTGGAGTCAATAGAAATGCCTAGGGATTGTTACAAGAATTAAATGTGTTAATCTATTTAAAGTATTTATAAGGGGGCACATAGTAAGTATACAAATTATATACACTATTACCATTACCTTGACAAGCTATTCATCTTATCTCTGCATTTCTTCATATGTAATGTGGATAAATATGAAGATTAAATTTAAAAAGTGCATGAAAAATTTTAGCTCAGTATCTAGCAATGTATAGATACGCAGTATAATTAAACACTCTCTCCTCATTTTTGCTTTCTACAATTGAGCTGAATGCTATATGAGATATAAAAAGATGCCTACTATTTGCTCAGCCCTCTGCTATGCACTAAAGAAATACATCTTTTTTATTTGTTCATTATTTTATCCAATGTAAAATTTATTGAACACCAACTAGGTGTCAGGAAGTGTATGGGCAAGTAGAGGAAAGAGCATAGAAATATACAATCAGGAGAAATTTTTTTTAGTACTCAATCAACCACTTAATTTTATCCTGGGCAATAAATTGGTAGGATCCAACCACTTTAAGCCTCGGTTTTATTATTTCTAAATGTTGGTAGTACTAATAGTTGTTATAAGATTCAAAACCTATTCTGAACTATAGTATCTTGTGCAGACAGTCAAAAACATTAATTATTTTGGGAGGCACATTTGCATTCCTCACAGTAAAACTTTGGGAATTATGCCTTTGTACTGGGTGACATGTCTGATGTCTGTAGTGGCTAAAAATTTCACCATCACACAGATTTAAGTGGGCCAAAAATGCTACTTTATTATTTTTTCTATAACTGAATTAAATTTCTACCCTGTACCCTCTTTTATTTTAAGTTAGCCGGTTTCTTAATACAGAAGACCTCCCTTATCCTCAGTTTTGCTTTCCAACTACCTGCAATCAACTGCAGTCTGAAAATATTACATGGAAAAATTCCAGAAATGAACAATTCGTAAGTTTTAAATTGTATGCCTTTCTAAGCAGTGTGCTGAAGTCTCATCCTCCAGCTCCTTCTGCCACAGATGTGACTCGTCCCTTTGTCCAGCGTATCTGTACTGTATATGCTACACCCATTAGTACCATAGTAGCTGTGTTAGCTATCAAATCAGTTATCAGAGGGAGAAAGAGACCACATGCATATAACTTTTATTACAGTATATTGTTATAATTGTTCTATTTTATTATTAGTTCTTGTTAATCTCTTACTATGCCCAATTCATAAATTCAACTTTATCATATATATGTGTGTATTGGAAAAAACATAGTATTGAGAGGGTTTAGTACTATCTGAGGTTGCAGTCATCCACTGGAGGGTCTTGAAACCTATCCCCTATGAATAAGGGGGACAAATATATGCTTTTCTCAGGAAATCTTAATAAAATTCAGTGACTTAAGATTTTCCAGTCACACCCAGGATTTGCCAAGATGCTTCCTCCACTCCAGGTTGGCGGCACTCCAAGGCTATTACTTGGCTTCTAAGGCTGGCTTCTGGTCCTGGGTCAGGGACATGCAGAGATGTGACATCTAGTTTGGTCCTTTGGGTGGCTGACATTTTTATGAGGCCATCTGCTGAGTTGGACCAGCATCTGTATTCCTCCCTAGCTGAGATGCCCATTCTGCCTTCCTGGCCCTGGGATCCCTCTGTCCTGGTAAGACTACCAGTTACTCCCCTTAATTTCCATGATCTTCTCAAGCCCCAATATATGTTAGCAGTTCATCATACACCTGTTGAGATATTCTGACCTCTGCGAGGCTACTTACATGTCCAGCCTCTTTGCTCAGGCACTATTGCGAAACAGCTCAGGTGCCTGTCTCTACTCTCAGACTTCCACTCTTTAAGAAGACGTTATCATCTTTCTTTTCTCTTTAAATAAATTTGAAAGAGTATGTTGTTGT
>NW_024351733.1:1585145-1600900 GCF_902729225.1 Pteropus medius
ATTTGATGATTAAGACAGAAGGTTTATAATCAACAGGGAAGTTTGAGCAATATGGTGAAGTGGAGGGAAAAACATTGGCCTGGGACTCAATAGATATCAGATTTAATTGTGGTATTGATTAATCATTTGATTTACTCAACCAACTCTTATTAAGTACCTAGTTCTGCTTGAATACACCACATTAGATGTCAGGAGTTACAAAGACATAATAGTCTTCCCATCTAAGTGTGGTCACATAGGGGTGACAGGTAATATGTGTGGGCTGAATATAGAAGAGAGTACGTAGCATTTTTCAGCACTGTAATATGTATGTGTGTGTGTGTGTGTGTGTGTGTGTGTGTGTAATCAGAAGAACTGATTAATGAGTTGTGCCAATGACAGAAGGATGATTGTGGAAATCCAACATTTGAACCTGATCTTAAGAATGAGAGTCCTCAAGTCACATTCCAGGGACTAAAGAAAATGTGTAGCTTATTTGTGAAGACATTTGGCTTGTGTGTCTATGGTATACCTGGTAGGTATGTATGTAGAGGGGTCACAAGTATGTGTGAATGACAACAGGTATGATGGATATTAAGTTTAGAAAAATATCTGGAGTCAAATTGTGAAGGCCCTGATATGCCATTCTAAATAATCTGGCTTTAACCTCAGGACAAGTATTTCTCAAACTTGAATAATGACTCAAGAGTTACTTATTTGGTTACCAGATGAATGATGATCCCATTAATTGACATGAAGAGTAGAGTACATAAATTTATTTGAGAAGACGAATGATATAGTAAAGGTACCTGCGAGACATCTAGGTAGAGGTATTAACTAGTCAGCTCTGTCAGTATGAAACTCAGGACATCGGTCAAGATGAAAAATCTAGATTTAGGTATCATCAGTATCCATATATGTGATGGTTAGGGTGGAGGAGGGAGTCATTTTGCTTAGGGAGAATAAACAAATTAGACCAAGAAAAGAATAGATGGAGAATATATAGGATTCTAGGAGAATGCCAATATTTCTAGGTTGGATGGCAAATAAATCAGTGAAACAGATTAGGAGACAGCCTGCCTTTGTGTTGGAAGGAGAACCAGGAGACAGTGATATATCAGATCAGAAAGCTTTGTACTTTCTAGTAATATCATTCACTATAGGGGCTTCATTTACTACATGCTAGTTGGCTTGTATCTCTTAAATCGTTATTTAAGAGATTTATCTCTTATGCTTCAGTATTCCATATCCCACTGACTACTACACATATTCTTCTTATTTCAAAACACCTAAAACTCAGTATTTCCCAATTTTTTCATACCTTCATTATATATAGACACAGACATTCTTCTTCCTGGGATCTCTTAGACTCTAATTTGGGTAATATCATTGGCTATACCTCTTCCCAATTCCTGACTCCACATCTAATTAATAATTAGTTCTTATCAGTAATATCCATTAAATATATCTTTCCTGCATGTACCTCTCTCTAGTCCCACTACAATTCACCAATACATTCATGCCGTAATCACTTCTCACATGGATGAGAGTTATAACCAGCTAATTGGTCTTGTTTCCAGTCTTACCTCTCACAATATATTCTCCATACTGTGAAATTCATTTCTAAAATACAAAGCTATATTGCCATTCCCCTACTTAAAATTCTGCTTTGGTTTCTAATTGCCTTCTGACTAAAGTTTAAGGCTCTTCCTAATTTAGCCGATGATTATTTCTCTTTTTTCTAGAGTCGTCTCTGCTACTTTTGTCTTTCTCCTCCTTCTCTAGTTCCTTGAAAGGAACATGCTCTTTCTCTCACATCTTGATAGTTGCACCTTTCATTGTCTGGAATTCTTTTCTACCTTGTCTGCTTCTATACTCTTAATTGACTCAAAACTCAGCTGAGATGTCATGTCATCAAAGTAGCACTGGATTTTTCAAATTAGTTTCCTTCCTATATGCTGATGACAAAACCCTGTATTTTTTTATCAGTTATCTGTAGATCTATATATTCTTTCTTTGTGTGAGTTTCTCTCACTATGCTATAAGGGTAGGAACTTTACCTTTTACATAGTTGTATTTCTACCCCCTAGTAGGTATCAATATGTATTTGTCTCTTAATAGTCTTAAAGAAAAAGGGTTATTTATTAGTTTCTTATTCATGCTATAAAAATTACCATAAATTTAGCACCTTAAAATGACACAAATTTATCATCTAATAGTTCTTTGGGACAGAAGCCCAAAATTGGCCCCATTGGGCTAAAATTAAGGGGCCAGAAGAGCTGGAGGCTTTAGGGGAGAATCCATTTCTGTGGGTCTTTTCCATTTTCTAGAGGCTTCCCACATTCTTTGACTCATAGCCCTCTCCCTCTGTCTTTAAAACAGCAACATTGGGCCAACTCCTCATGCTGCTGTCTCTCCAGTTCTCCCTCTTATGCTGTCCTCTTCCTCCTTTAAGGACCCTTTTGATTGCACTGGGCCTACCCAAATAACCTAGGATAATCTCCCTATAAAAAATCAGCTGATTAGCAAATCTAACTCCATCTGCAATCTTCATTCTCTTTCCATAACAAAGAGTTTTAAAACATTTTAACTTATTTTAAAACAAATAAGTTTTAACAAAACTTATTCACAGATTCTGGAGATTAGGACATGCACATCATTGGAGGACCATTATTCTGTCTGTCACAGGTTAATTGAATTAATATCTTCACAGAAGAAAAATGAGAAGAGATCTGTCTGAAATATAAATTTAGTCTTCATTAACTTAAAGCACCTTTATTGAGCACTACTATGCTGAGTGCTAGGAAGACAGTTATAATCTGGACAGTCACTGTCTTGGAAATTAGAAAGGACACAGGTGATGTTATTAAGAAAAACTTTGGTAGGATAGTGAGCAGTGAAAACTGTGTTACATTGATTGTAGAGTGAGTGGGAAATAAGGAATACTCTTTGATACTGTTTTTCTCTTTTTCGTCCAGTAATTTAATTATTTTAGACCTCCTCATTATAAAATGACCGTGAATGTCACCTTCGGCCTTAGCATTGTATAATCCTATGATCAAAAGCTATTACTCAGATTTAATGGAAAGCATTTTTCATGCCATTTTTCTTTTTACTCTTCTCCACTTTGCATTGCCATTTTGTAGCATTAATAACATAGTATATCCATTTTCTAAATAAGTCCTGAGTTTTGGGCCCTTCTTTGTAATGTTCCAGAGTATCACATAACCTCATCTAATGTTTACTATTAATGTTCCATATTTCTCATTTCCTTTCTTCTTATTTTTGGTGGAAGCAGAGAATAAACTGACCCTAATAGTTCTTCATATTACTTAATATCCTTTCTTTAAGTGAGATAAACTCATAACCCTTTGTATTTCTTTACTATGTATATTTCTGTTAACAACTTTAATATTTCCTATTACTCTTAAACTTATGTTTTCTGGGTCACTTAAATGATGAGGATCTTCAATTAAAATATTAACTAGCACCCAAGGAAATATTATTTTTAAAAATGTTTTTCTGGCCTTGATTATGATTAACTGCCCGGTGTCATGAAGATAATTCTTGGTATTCATGTAACTGGGTTGTTGTATTTTGTTTTTCAGTTTTTAAATGCTTTCACTCACATTGCCTTATCTGATAGCATATAAGCGGTCATAACATGCAGACTCTCCGTGATCTCACTTCCAACTCCCTTTGTAATTTCATCCCATGCTACTCCTTTCTTCACATTTTAGAATGCAACAGAATTGAATTATACACAATGAAGAGCATGCCCCTTTGGTTTCTTATCTCTCTGCCTTTTCCTTGCTATCTCCTCAGAAAGATTCATCTTTCCCTTCTTACCTTTTCCTTTCATTATTTTTGCTCATCCTTTAGACTCAGCCTAGCCATTACCTTCAAAAATATGTCTTTCCTAACATTCATGTGGCTACATATCTCTTTTACTGTGTTCTTGTAATATCCTTTGAACATATGTATTCTTGCTTATATTAAACATTTAATATTTATCTGTAATATATTTATTTTCTACTAAGCTGCAAACTTTGGTAAAGACTGAGTTTTGCTTATCTTCTCAGTAACTAGTGTAGGAACAGCACACACTAAGCATTACATAAGTAATTATTCTATAAATTTTTGCATAAATAAAGGATTTATTACATCTTAATAACAGCTCTATTCACAGATAAAGAGACTGAGACCTGGTGATTTTAAGGCCACAATTCTAATAAGTTCTGCACTGAAACTGGAACCCAGTTCCCCCAATTTAATGTTCTCTCAGTTCGCCCAATGCCATTTTTGTGCAGTAAACTCACTCTGGTGAATCCCAAATATTACAGTTATCCGACATTTATAGGAGACTGAGGGTCTCAGGAATATAAAAGTTAAAAATAGGGACAAAGTTCATTGCATTAGTCTTAGAATATATGAAGGGCCAGATTTGTTGATTAAAAAATGGTTATTATAAATGGTTAATTCAGAGATGAAATACATTTTTTTTATGTCATGGTAGAAAACTAGCTTTATATGGGTTTTCCTCATAGAAAGAATAAAATAAAATGTTAGTCACTTTTTCCAATTTATGAAATAGTAGTTCTTCACTCCTTGATATCTCCAGGGAACAGTTTTCAAGTAAATTTTTCTAAGAGAGACTTTCTTCCTTGCCTCTCACATTGATATACCCAGGCGTGTTTTTATTAGCAAAAGAAAATCAGTTATAAACCAAACCTAGAGAAAATGAAATAGAACATGTGCTACTTGAAATGACTAAACAGGAGTATATAAATAATTATGTCCTAGTAAAACAGACTGCAATTTATTCTTTTCTCATTCTCTTTGTTACTGATTTCACATTAATATCTCTTACTATAGACTGTACAATAACATGTATTAAGTGATTGAAATAGTCTCTATAAATTCTATAATAATTTATATATGTTTATGCATATCGACTTTAGATTAACTATGGATATATAATTGATCATGCTTAAAATAATCAACTTTTAAGTAATATGAGACATAACAATGGAAATGAATAGATTCCAATATATAAAAATATAAAAATGTTAGCACAATAAAAATGAAATGAAAATTAAAAGGAATATGACCACTTGGGAACATATATTCATTCATTGACTGAGAGTAAGTAGCTTAATTTATAATAGTGATTCTTAACTTAGATTTTATGGTAATAAGACTCTTCTGAAGGGAGATCAATGAACCCATGAAACTGTATGTAAATATGTCTGTATTGGCATTTTAGGCATTTTTTTCTGTGGAGAAAGATCATTATTCTATCAAATAATCAAATGGAGTCCACAACTTGAAATATTTAAGAACTACTGATTTATGATCTCATTACAATTAATTTTGAAATGTCAAATACTCAGTAAATACATGAGCAGAGAACATAAACAATTATTTTGATGAAAATAGAAACATGCAGAATAAATAAATGTATGAAATGTGTTCTACTTCATTAGTAATCAAAAGGATTCAAATTAAAATGAGTGCCAACTATCTCCTTATATCTAATAAAGCATCAATCACTTTAAAAACAAAAACAACAAAAACTTTTATCAACAGCATAATTTCATTCTTGTACCACTAAAAATTGGTATGACCGTTGGGAGAGCAATATGACAATATTTAGTAAATGGCATAAAACTTTCCATACACTGACTCAATAATTTATCCCAAGGCAATTATATACCACAAGCCAAAAGGGGATGCATGAAGATGTTCATTATAGTAAAATCTCCAATAGCAAACAAAAGGAAAAGGCAGTCCATATGATATTTTTGGTAAAATAAGTGAAAAAATGGTAGAATATTATCATGGCTATGAAAAATATGTGTTTATGAGGATTATAATGTACAAACACAAAACTTTGGGGTGATTTTTAATGTTAAAATATTTCCATAATGTTAATATATGGCAAAACTGAAACACTAATTATCAATTACTAAATATAAGGAGCTTTATAATTTAAAATTAACAAATGAATCATCCAGCATCATAAGGAAGGTTCAGTTTTCAATTCTAGACAAATCCATACTGACATGCAGGTTGTGCCTTGTAAGATTCCAAGATGTCACTCCCATAGATTACAACATACATGGAAACCCCTGGGTTGTTCAAAATAGAGTCTCAGGACTCATAGTTATTTTGTATTTGTGTTAATATGTTCAGATTGTGACTCTGAATCTTATGGCATTCCATATTATCTCTGTAATTATACTATAACGTGGTCAATGTGAAAAGCCACGGACTTTGACTCAAATAATCTATATCACCTATGTCACCTACTAGCTTTATTCCTTCTGAGCTTGTATTCTTTTAATCTACAAAATGGTAAATTTCATATGGATTAAGATGACATATGTAAAACAGCTTCATGAACAATAAGCACTATTAAATTTTATATTTTTACAATAATAAAAGTAGTTATATTAATTTTATCATGTTAGAGAAAATAACTGTTACTATACCAAAATAAAACATTAGCAAGTAACCAATTCAAGGTGTATTTTTCTTGCATTAAAAGCAGAAGAGGTTAGAGAGAACATCTAGTGACAATGTTTATATGATGAAGCTCATATTTAGTGCTATTTACACAGTAGATACATAATATTTTGCACATAATGTCAAGGTTTACCTCCTGCCTTCAAGGCCTATCTAAAAATTGCTCTTTGTACACATAATTGAAAACAATAAAAATATTGCTTTACTACTCACTTTTCACTTAAAAGCATCTGGAACAAATCTTTTCAAATGTCCTCCTACTCAGCTTTTGGTGAAGATGGTAGGGTACATTTTAAAAACCTCTACATGAATGCTTTCAAATGACTCATTTACTCTCCTGTGTCTGACAGATAGGATATGCATGAACATGTAGGAAAAAATAAGTAGAATTGCAAAGAATGTCATTAACATTTATTTATTTTGCAAATGAAACTCAACTCATGATCGATAGCACAATTCTGGATAATTATTGATATCTATCTATCTATATATATGTATATAGATAGATATATAGATATGTACATATACATATACACAGATGTACATACCATTGAGAAATAGATGTACAGACCAGTCTTTCTACTGCAAATCAGTGAAAATGGTTCAATTTTGACCATTAAAAATGTTCTGTTTATTTTTATTAGGTTTGAAAATAATTTTTATCTATTTTTATTCATATTTATACTTGTCCACAAAGGAAAGATTTCTATATTGTAGCAATGATTTGTCCTATACTGTATGGATAATGCTGATATTTTACTACATACATGGTAGCTTGTGGGAGTAACACTATTAAATAAGAAGAAAGTATCTTGTGATGCTAAGTAAAATTTTATCATCTGTGAAAACAGTTTTAGGTTTATTATTTATCCACTGTTATCTTGTATATTGCTTAAGAGTACTTACGGATTAATAATGTGCTTTAAAGATTAACAGATATTCTTAGTGCATGGATACATTTGTCTTGAGAAAGCGATTCTTTATGTCATTTGTTTTCAAGAGAAGCAATAGAGATTTATTCCTGAGAAAAGAATATGAGAGCAAATAAGGTTATTTTGTTACAGCATTTCAATAAAGTTCATTTGAACCTTGTAAATAAAATGTGAAATCTCTTCATTCTTTCTCACATGCACTTATTTATTGAACATTGACTAATATGATTACATTTACAGTAATTCAAAGATAGGCTTTGGCTTCAAAAAAGCATTTTGATAAATCAAGATTGGTGATTTTTCCGTCCATCTGTCTCAGTACTAATTTCCAGCTTAGGAAAAAAAGAGATAATTTTTAGAAGTATGACTTTTGTGAAGCTGTTTTAATAATTTTCCACCCTAATCTCTTGATATAAGTCCTTGGGGATGTTTTCCTTGAATATTTATATGTAATCCATGAAGAGTAACATTTGCATTTTAATTTGAAATTTCCTGACTTTTTGATGAAAAGAGGTACTAAATATTTGGAGTTATAATGTCCCCTTCCTCTACGGCATTCACAAATTTATTGATCAAATATTTGCTGAGCTGTTAATTTGTCCAGACAAAGCCATGGTGCTGATTATCAGGAAACCTCTCCTATAATGGGAGGGGGCTATGCCAGGGCCCCATGTTAGAGTACGCAGGTATTGCAAAAATCATTTCTACATGGGTTGGGGGTGGGAGTTAAGAGGAAAGGCTCAGTAATTGTTTTTCAGAAAAATGACATGTAATAGTTTCTTTTGATTATACTAGAGTATCTACTCATTATAGGGGAATAAATAATATTTCATTTATTCAGATTAGATTATTTTTCTGTAATGCACTTATATAATATTTGAATGAATATGAAATTGACTATATCAATTATTTTTTAGATTTCGTTTTAATTTGGGTATCTAATACCAACATCACTCATGATTAATTTCATTTATCAATGAGTAATATATATATAAAATAATAAAATATATAATTAAAAGTTACTTTGATTATAAAATAGAAATGATATTCAAAATTGCTTCTTAACTCTTAATCTTTTATTTTCCATTGTAGATGAAAGAGAAGATGTTCAAAAGAAAACATTCACAAAATGGATAAATGCACAATTTTCTAAGGTAAGGACATTTTGTTACTTCTCTTTTTAAGATGTAATATAATTTGCTGAATTTTCAAAATGAACTATGTACCTGCGAAATTTAAATGTTTATATTGTTTTCTTATAGCGTGGTTTTATTTTTGTGCAAACCTGGGGGACATATGCTAACTTTTAATTAAGGAAGAAGCAGCAGAATATTTGGTAAAGAGAAATTATTAATTTGACCAAATATATCCTTGATTCTTCTTGAAAATGAGTTTCTTTAATGACATCAATCACTGGAGGATTATAACAGCAATCTTCCATCAAGTAGCTAGCATGTGTCACAGATTAGAAGAAGATATGAGGGACTTTTATTGTTATAGAATGAATATATTTTTTTTTTGTCTTTCTTGGTCTTTATCAAGTTTAAGAAAAACTGATATAACTGCCTTGGGTCTATTTGGCCCCTATCACTTAGATCATGTGTCAAATAATTTAAGATGATAAGTTTATCCTCTTTGCTGCAGGCATCAATCCATACTCTTAATAATATTTATTTTGCAAATGGAACTCACTCATGGTTGATAGCATGGTTCTATGTAATTATATATGAATGCAGAGCAAAATATTCTTACCTTGAAAACTAGCATTAAGAGTGCAGTTTAAAGAGGTTTATATAGATTTCATAGAAAGGCTTGGATTTTCATTTAATAATTCTGGATTTGGGCAAGCCAAATGCTTTGTAAGTCAGTTTCTTTATCTTTACATCGAGCGTGCGTGCGCGTGTGTGTGTGTGTTGAGTGCCAACCTAATAAATCAAATCCAGATAATGGGAATATAAAGCTAATAAAATATGCTCCCTATATTCAAGGCTTTAAGAGTGGCAAAATGGTGATATTTGTTGTTTTGCATGTTATAGTGAGGATTAAAAGAGTCACTATATGTAAAAATTCCTAGCACAATACCTGACACTCTTAATATATATTAATTACTCATGGGTCTGTCTCATTTTGTAAAAGTGTTGATAATGGATTCAAAACAGTCCACTGGAAAATATGATTAAAAAGTTCCCCTTTTACTTTTACAAAAGGTTTTAGAGTATCATTCATTGTTTGTAGTATTTGATAGCAGAATTTTGCCAGGTACTCTTTAGAATATTGTCAAGAGGTAAAGTTACTGCATTTAAATTAATCAAACTTCATTTATATTTACTTACTGAATTAATATTAATAAATTGCTATTACAGAGCTTTAAAAATAAACATAAGAAACATGTTTTTAAAATCTCAACTTTTTAAAAACTAAGTAGGGTACAAATAATAAAAGAGAATAAATTATAATGACACAAATTTAGAAGAATCAATGAAAAATAAATTCAAATATTCAGGGTAGGCATTCATAATTTACCAGATGAATATATATGGTTTAATTGCTGTACCTCCTAGTCTCATTAAAATTTTCTTATATTTGGAATTTTGAAATAGGCAATAGATATAAGCTTTCAAACAAATACAATAGACAAATCAGAACTCCGAAGAGATTTTTTGAAATAATAAATGTAACATAGTTCTCTGAAACTTTGAATTAAACCAATAAGTTATTTTTAATAAGGTGTGTAAACATGACAAAGATAAACACTGTGAATCTCATTTCACAAATCTAAATAGATCATCCCTATCTATACATTGACATTTTCAAATATCATTTACCACAACTCACTTGCTAATATAGAAACCATAGTTTGATATCTTATCTTCTGTGAATATATTGTTGGCTTGGCCTTAGAGCCTTTTTTTCCCCACCCTTATGAATGCCCATATTTTAAAAACTGTGGAACTCACACACATGAGTACACTGACTGTTTTTTCCCCCAAGTATCCTCTCCCTAATCCAACTCCCACTTATTTCATTTATTTTATAAATGTTCTTCCTAAACGTATTAAAATTAGATCAGGAGAGTCACCATTCTTTCAAATGTAAAAGTTTTATATTTAGGCACATCCTAGGTATCAAGAATATAAATAAATATTTATAAAGACTGAGGAGAACTATTCAGAGGTAGAATTTACATATGTGTGTGTTGACTTTTCATTTAGAGAACCTGAAAAATATTTTTTCCATGTTATCTGATTTTTTCTAGTCAAAACTTCAGGTACATGACTAAATTATATTTATACACTTTTGAAGACAATGAGAATTAAGAGAAAGCTAATTGATTCAGTTTAAGCTACTCAGTGATACTGAAAGATAGACATAACTGTGAGATGTGTCATTTGACATATATTTATTGCATCACTATGTGGCATTCTGCAGAATTCTAGGCCTGTAGAAGTCACAAAATTAGTTAAGGTTGAATCTTCTGATCTCTTGGAACCTACACATTTGGGAGATATTAGATAATTGCTAAACGGAGTAATACTGAGTGGGCTGTGTGTGGTCAGTACTCTGGGCGAGAATGAATCAGGAAAACCTTTATGAAGAAAGCTCTACTGACTGAGAGACTCTAAAGGAAGGAGCATCAAAGAGCAAGACATTCTAGACTGAGAAAATGGGAATCCATTGAAAGCAGGAATGTGTGTTTTCTTTGTAGCCTTAATAGTCATTACTAGTGTACTACCTAAATATAATAAATATATTTTGGTCACTAGTACAGATAATTAAATATATGCTAAGTTTTAAAAATGAGGAAATTTTCTGAATAAAAAAAATGTGTTGAAGAAAACTTGAAGAAGGGAGAAAAAGCAATGAAAATTATCATCTGTCTGGTAAATTAGACAAAGAGAATCACATATAACAATAAAAAATGAATATGATAATAAGTTAAAATGTTTATTAGTAAGGCATATAGACACATATAATATTTGTAAGGTATAGAAAGACAGAAAAGTAGTTCCTTGTTATTTTGTAGAGCTACACTAGGGATATTTTAAGGAAACATGTGATTAAATATAGCTATATCATTTTGTGTCACTTGAAACCAAATGTACCTTTGTAGTAAATCCAACTGATTTTTCCCTTTCCAAGTACCATTTTAAAATAAGCCCTATTGCTTTTTCAGAAAAACTCTTCTATTAACCTTCAATTCTAAAAATTTCTACTGGAATATGATTTATCACACCTACTCTCTAAAGATAAGCAAACATTATTTATCTCCACATAAACACAAAGCCATTGCTAGGAAAGATTAATTCAAGGTAAATATTCTATTAATATAATTTCTAGATATTTTATAATCCTAAAAAATGTGTAATTTACTGTGCCACAAATATAATTCACATAATAAGAATTTTGTTCATTCGCACAGTTTCAATCACACAAGCTTATCTAAGGCAAGTACACTTTTGAAATCATAATCAAAAATAATTTTGTCATAAAATTTGCTTCATGTTTGTGTTAGATAAAAAGCAATCTGTGAGGACGAATATTTACTACTAGATCACCTGAGAGATTTAAACCATCTCCCAATGAGTTATATGATAGTTTTGATCTTATACTAGATTTAGTAATTATCTTTATTTCTATCCTCTTTCTATACTTATCTGTCTTATTCTTCTAAAAGCAGTAGACAACTTTATATTTGACTTAAATGAAGTATAAATGTGTAATTGGTTCTGTCTATGAACTTCACAAGAAACCATGATATGCTAATACACTTTTGTCTTCACTGCCATGCCATATATGCCCATACATAAAAAGCCAAGACTAACTCTCTCAAGATAACAATAGCATGAGATAGAATTAACTGATGCAACGTACCTTTCCCGAGAATTCATCATAATTTACCTTCTAGCTACCAAGATGAGCATGATATAATCAAATTAACACTAAAATTATGAATCAATGAATCAGCCTTCTTTGCATAGCTCTGTACAATGAAGCCTTAGGGAAAATCATTAATTCATTTTGAAAAGAAAGGTAAATATGTTAATTTAAATTCATTGAGTCTTGTTTTCTTTATATAGTATGTCTATTTTGTGGGAAAACATATATTTAAAAAGTTTTATATACAGTAAATGATAAACATAAAATATTGCCATTTTTGTTATTGTGTAATATAGTTTCTGAATTGAAGGAATTATATGTTTATGTAATTTTCCTCTGGATACCTGCTCATTTCTTTCTTAAACTTGGTTTTGGCTATCTTCTTTGGTTAGAAGAGGGGAATAGAACATTTATTTGTTTAATTTTCATGTTACACTCTCTTTGCCCATCTATGCACTCAGTAGGTACACAGATACCTACATATACACAATCATTAAACATGTTATGTTTAAAGTCAATTAAATGGTTTCATTATATAAAAGGAAGACATTGGAATATGGGGCAAAACATTGTTTCAGTGAAAGAGATAACAATATTTATATATCTTTCCTCTGTGTCAGTAATAAATTTATATGTAGCTAACAAATTTATATATTATGACTATTCAAGGGACTTGATTTAACAGAAGTAATTGAGCAGGGTATTATATCATGGAAGGTTCACCAGAAATATAAACAGACTGCTATGTCTCTGGCTTTCTGTTTCTCCATTCTATTTGGTATCAGGAAGAATTAGATCACTAGAGAGCATGAAGGGCAGCGAACCATGTCTCTGGATCACAATAAGCAACCCATATAAGGCCTTGGTAACACTTGGATTATTTAATACAATTGTTTTGGAGAGAGGAATATTGATATGGAAAACTATAGAATTCCTCATTTCAGAAAAGAAACTGTCAAAAAGGCAAAGAGGCAATCATCCAAATGGGAGAATATATTTGCAAATAATGCCTCTAATAAGGGCCTAATATCCAAAATATGCAAAGAACTCATACAACTCATTAGCAAAAAGCAAACTATCCAATTAAAAGATGGGCAGAGGACCTGAATAGACATTTCTCCCAAGAAGACCTACAAATGGCCAACAGATATATGAAACGATGCTTAACTTCACTAGCTGTTAGGGAAATGCAAATCAAAACTATAATGAGGTACCATCTCACACCTGTTAGAATAGCTGTTATCAACAGGACAAGTAATAACAGGTGCTGGAGAGGATGTGGAGAAAAAGAAACCCTCATACACTGCTGGTGGGACTGCAAATTGGTACAAACGCTATGGAAAACATTATGGAAGTTCCTCAAAAAATTAAGAATTGAAATACCATATGACCCAGCAGTTCCTCTACTGGAGATTTACCCAAAAAACTTGACAACATCTATCCAAAAAGATAAGTGTACACCGAAGTTCATAGCAGCATTATTTATGGTGGTCAGGACATGGAAGCAACCAAAGTGTCTTTCGATAGATGACTGGATAAAGAACTGGTACATATATGTAATGAAATATTACTGGTACATATATGTAATGAAATATTACTGGTACATATATGTAATGAAATATTACTGGTACATATATGTAATGAAATATTACTCAGCTATAAGAAGAGTTGAAATACTGCCATTTGCAACAACGTGGATGGATAGATCTTAACATAATCATGCTAAGCGAAATAAGCCAGACAGAAAAAGTTGAAAACCACACAATATCACTCATATGTGGGATATAAATCTAAAAGCAACAAACATGACAAACAAAGAGAGACTCATGGACAGGGACAATAGACTAGTGGTTACCAGAGGATAGGGAGGGGATAAGTAGATGGGGTAAAAGGGGTCAAATATATGGAGAAAGAAAGAAATCTGTGGGCAGTGAACACACAATGCAATATATATACGACATACTGTTGAATTGTACACTTGAAACATATTGGGTTTTATTGATCAATGTCACCCCCAATAATTTTTAATAAAAAAAAGAAATAGTGAAAATTGAGAATTTTTTTGTCCTTGTATATCCTTGTATTAATAAGAATTATAATTTTGAGAGTTATAATTTTATGGTTAGTTGTTCCAATGACCATATGAGATAAGTATTCCAGATGAGCTAAAAGAGAACTTAGGTGGCTTATTCAAGGTAAATGGACGAGATGAAGCTGGCACCCAGGAAACTAGACTCTAAAACTCGTGACATTTTCATACCTCTTACTGTAGTGACTATTCAACCTACCAAATACTGCGTTCTTCTTGGGACACTTGTTGAAAAATTGACAGGTTTTATGAGAAATGGAGAAGGGGTTTGAGGACATTAAAAACTTGAGAATGGGGGTGGGGGAATGGCATAGATGATAGAGGCTCTGTTCATCCCTCTGGCAACCAAATCAAAGTTGTGACAGAAACAAGGAGCAAACAGCAAGGAAAAATCACCTGAGATCTGGATGAACAAGCCATACAATTAGAGAGAAATCTAAGAAATCACCCTGCAATGGCAGAAAGTAGGACAGGGTGAGGATGCAAGGCTGCCCTGTCCTTGAGCGGCTGAGTTGGAACAAGGCCATAGCAGCAGCAGCAGCGGCGGCAGATGCCTCTTAAAGCGGCCGTGCCAGTGAGCAGACTTTTGTGGTGACGGACCTGCTCACTCTGAGCACCAGTACTGGGTTGGCTGTGCGGGGGCACCAGGGACTTACAGGGAGACAATGAGTTGTTGGAGTGAAGGCCAAGGCGAGACTCACTCTGTACAGAAGTGCCAGCGGTATCCATTATTCCACTGTTGAGTCCTCCCGACTCCCAGTGTGTGGATGCTTGACCACAATAGCTGAGATGTCACCAAACTGGATAACAGAGGTCACTCCGCCCAGAGGATTCCCTGATACTCTGCCTCTCCCAACTCGTGGCCTCACCCAAGCCACATCCAGGTGTGTCCTCAGCAAGTCAGGTGCTCCTTGCTGAGCAGCGCCTAGACTCACGATGGAGACAGCTGGCCTCGGTTTCTGGTGTGGCCTTTTGAGGCAACTATAAGCACACCATCTATGTATTGCTTGCTGAATCTTAACAGGTGGCCTTGGAGAGGCACAGGCTTGGGCTCAATTTGACCTGCAGCTGAACCATTCTCAGGACTGCGCCACTGGACACCTACTTCACAAATCTACACTAATAAGATCGAGAGACTTAGGAGCTTTGCTCATTATGTAGAAACAGACACGGAAAGGCGGCCAAAATGGGAAGACAAAGAAGCAGAAACCATACGAGAGAACAGAACAGAGATCTAGGAATTATGGAGTCGAGCAATCTAACAGATGCAGAGTTCAAAACATCGGTTATAAAGATGCTCAGTGAACTTGTGGGAAGTGTAGAAAAATTCAGTGAGAACTTCAACAAAG
>NW_024351733.1:1610045-1724550 GCF_902729225.1 Pteropus medius
GACACTATTTACTCACAGATAGCATCAGATCTCACAGTTTAAGTACTCAGTCCTAGAAAACTATATAACCTCCGCCCCCAGAGGCCAGTTGCCAAGTCCAGGACCTCCTCCTCAGGTTCTATTAATTTGTAGAGCTGCTCACAGAGCTCAGAGAAATATTTTACTTCCTAGATCACCAGTTTATTATAAAAGGAAATTAAGTCAGGAACAGCCAGATGGAAGAGGTGGGTAGGTCAAGGTGTGGGGAAAGGGTGAGGAGCAGGTGCACTACTCTCCCCAAACCTTCCTATGTTCACCTGACAAGAAGCTCTCTAAACCCCTACCTTTTGTTTTTTTTAATGGAGGCTTCATTACATTGGCATGGTTGGTTAACTCATTAGCTATTGGTGATTGAACTCTGTCTCCAGCCCCTTAAGGCACCTCCCACTCCCACCAAGATCTGTGATAGGATTGAAAGTTCCACCCTTCTATTATTGGCTGGTTCCCCTAGCAACCAGTCCCCAACTGGAAGTTACCTAAGGGCTTTCCAAAAGTCACCTCATTAACATAACAAAAGACACCTTTATGGCTCTTATCACTAAAAATTTCAAGGGTTTTTGGAGCTGTGTGCCGGAGACCAGAGGAAAGCTGTGTGCTGGAGACCAGAGGAAGACCAAATATATATTTTTATTATGTCACAATATTACACTAGCACTCAGATGTTCATTGTTAAGTATCACTGCACATTAAAAGGAATCACAGCTAAGAAGAGGAACATTTGATTCTGAATCTGGCGCAGATAATGTAGTGAGTGAGCCTGAAACCTCTGATTCTTCCATAAAGCAAGGAAGTGCTTCTCAAAATTTGCTAACCTCTTGATTGCTAACATCTCTTTATAGTTTTATTCCTCTCAAAAGTTTTTTTTTCCTTTTGTTTTATAGGCAGCCTTCTGATAAATTTTTAAAAAATATCCATACTGATTATTCATACTAAAAATATTCATTCGTACTAATATGTTTTTCTAATATTTAATATATACACTTAATAACAATAAATGTTGGCTTAGAATTTCTCTAATGGTCTCTTCAAGAATCTGGAGCATTGTTTATCACCACAAAAAATGGTAATGTTTGATTTCAGTATGCCAGTTTTCAAGTAAAATTGACTTAGCCTCTACTTTTTAAAAATGAATGCAAAACAGAATGTTTTAGATTACCAGTTTTATAATCATAATGGACTTTGAAGACGAGTATAATTTTGGAATGTCAGCAATATTCTCTTGATGTTTAGGTATGCCTCACTGTGTCGTATGCACATATGTTCTGAAAGAAGCAATGAAAAGTGAAAATTGCTTCTGAAAATACTCTAAATGATCTATGTAAGTAGAGCATTAGGGTCGTAGACATCGGAATTTATTCAAGCCTGTATTTTAAGACATTTTGATACATCTCCTGAAAAATAAATTTGTCATCTAAGTCATAAACCACTAATTTGGATTAAAAAGACTTAAACAAATTAAAGATCATTAAGAATATTGCCTGATAACCTAAGATTCTGATTACATTATATGAATATTACATTTAGTGTATTTTCTATTTCATCTTAGTTATAGGTTAGCTAATCAGCAGTCACAAGTTAATAATAATAATAATAAAAAACTGTGCTAACTTACAAAACAAGTGCTAGCTTTCTTCCACCCTCTTAAATGTATCAAATCAGATTTTATTCTGCATGAATAACAACATTTGCTATTTGTTCTCTTTGGTTAATGAAGATATATATTTTCCTATGTTGTTCATTTTCAGGATTTCTAGTAGCAGAAGTTTATGAGATTTTTTTTCCATGTGTTTTTGGGAAAAATTCACACATCAATATTATGGTCCAACTATGTTGAACTGGTAATTTGCTTACTATACTTTTACCTTCTGTGTAGAGAAAAAAAGTAGATTAGAGAGGTACATGTCTAGGTACTAGGATCAACTCTGTCATTTGTAAAGTATTTTACTTATTGGATGTAAAGAGAACCAAAAGATGAAAGTGTAGACAATATATTTTTTTTTAATGATTGGGAAGACTTTGGGGTCCATCAACAGAAATGTTATTTTTGTTCTGTCACAATTTTTTACAGAAAACATTTTATAGTAAGTCTTAGTATTAAAGAATAATGTTGCTACATCTGTTTTTAAGAAGATACTAAGAATAAAGATTAAAAAGAGAAATTAAAAACTGTTGTGGGGAAGGAAGAAACTTTCTTCTACCCTCAAGGTTCTTTTCAGCGGGTCTAATAATTAAATCGACATGAGACAGATTAAGAACAGAAAATGAGCAAATTTAATACATATGTACATATGGGAATCCTGCATACACGAGAGAGTCAGAGACCCCACATACATGAGAGGTTCTAAAACACAAAGGGAAAATGAGGTACATATAACATTCTGAGCTAAGGAATACCTTGGGGCTTCAGAAAGAAGGAAAGATATTGCAGGATCATAAGAAGAGCAAGTGTTCAGTAATTAGAAGATTGCCCTGCCGTATAGCTATATCAAAAAAAGATTATCTCTGATAATCTCTTATTATGGGCAATACCCCTAATTCAAATTCTTCTCAGTAATTAAGGGGTAGGGGCAGAAGTTTCTCTTGAACCTCAAGGTCTTGGTTGCCTTTAGCTCAAAATAATCTGCTTACCATAGAGACATATCTTGGGGTGGCTCATTTCGAACCCCTCTAGTGTTGAGGAAACTCTTGTAGATGAAGTAAGGTAAAAAGGAGAACAATGATTTAAATATCAGGAAAAAAGTCCTATGAGAAAAGTCAGAAGAAAGGGAATGTTTAGCCAAATTAGATAATAAACTAAGTGGTGCTTTCCTCATATTCATTATTTGAACACTTATTTTGCTTAAGTTTATTTTTAATAAACTGGATTTTTAAATTAAGTTTTACATACATGTAGAAAAATTTGGTTGAACACAATAAAGAATCTCTGATAGAGTAAAACACATTGGAAGGAAGTTTCAAAGGAGCCATCTGCATTTACTCTGCAAAAGAAAAAATAGCTGAGAACTCTTGAATAATAATGGGATGGTTTATAAGTAATCTTCAGTATTTGCAAAACACTGAAAAGAGCATGTATTTTGCAACAATAAGTTCATATAAGTCAACCTTAAATTGTTTCTAAAGTTGTCTCTTTTTCAGAACTATCAATATAGTTACGGAAGTTCTGAGTAATTCACAGGCATTGTCAAAATGCCATAGCCCTTGAAGTCCAAGGAATGAGACGTAGGAGTCTTTTAACATTTCATAACTCTCTGTACTCATTTTTCCTAATAGACAGGACCCAGCAACTTGGTTTTTAAAACACCTTTCAGAATGTCACATTATAGTCAGTCCTCATGCTTATCCTGGCAGGGATTTTTCTTGTCATAAAATTTAGTTCCTATATTAGGTAACGTCCTCAAAAAAATCTTGTCATAAAATTTAGTTCCTATATTAGGTAACGTCCTCCCTGTTTTTATTATGGAATCACATGACCCCATAGTCTATTTTATCAGTAAGGGATTATTAGAAGAGTACCTGGCCAGAAGTGGATTCACAATTATTGTTATATAATTACTGAGTGAGAGAATGAATGGTAGATATAATGAAGTAGAAAGATATGGAACCCTGAGAAGTTTGACAACATCATCCAATAAAAATATAATGCAAACCACTTATATAATTTAAAATTTTCTTGCAGTCACATTTAAAACGTAAAAAAGAAAGAAATAGAATTGTTTTAATAATTTATTTAATCCAAAATATCTAAAATATCTCTTCAACGCATAACAATATATTCATTATTAAAGAGCTATTTTGTAATATTTTTGTAGTATCTTTTTTAAATCCAGTGTGTATTTTACACTTATAGAACATCTCAGTTTGGAATAGTCACATTTCAAGTGCACAATAGCCACATGTGGCCAGTGACTAACATAATGGACAGCATAGCGACTGAAGGATATTGAAATATCCTGACCAGGTCAGGAGGGGACTTTGATTACTTCCACCAACATCCTATGGGCAAAACCCAGTTACATGGTTCAACCTAACTACAAAGGAGACTAGAAAGTCTAACTAACGAGGATTCTTCAAAAAACTATTGGTTAGACAACCTAAGTGTAATATATCAGTATATTGTCTAAAATCTTAATTTATTTGAAACAATTACATACAGTTGATAACAATTACATAGACTAGAATAGAATGTACTATTTTTGAAGGCAAGTTCAAAGTGTATGTAATGAGCAGTATTGACTAAAGCACGTTAAGAATTGTGAATTGAGGAAAAAATATGAAACTTCTCTGTTAAAACTGCCTCAGTACCCCTAAGTAGTAAGTAAAAACAAAAATAAACACAGAAACACAAAATACATTACTAATCCTAGTAGTTTAGCTTGTAAACTCATATTGAATTTGTTACATGATTCGTATTTACCAGTTGTTTTAACATTATGTAGTACTAGCCCAATAAATTAAATACATGGAAAAAAATAAAACACAACTTTCAATGAAATTACAAGGAGGAATTGGAAATTTAAAACCTTATTTTTGTTTTATACATTCCCTATATGTGGACATGAAACTTTGAGCACATAGAAGTGGATTTGTTCTCACAGCAATGCACAGACCAGAAACATTTAGTGAGAAGACATTTCTTCAAGTGACTCAACATTTTAGTTTTCTGAAATGAATAAATGTTCAAACACTCTTGTGGCAGACTTAATCAATAGAAAGCTTTTATAAATAAATTTCCCCCCACATTCTCTCCAACGTTATTACTACCAGTATATCTTCTCTAAAATTGACTAGGTTTTTAACAGAGATAGCTATTTTTATTTTGTGGAACTGCATCCTCAGAACAGCATAAGAACACTGAATTTCTAGCTATTTCTACTTTCATGGTTCACTCTTCAAACTGTGAGAGCATGTAGAACAATCACTGGAAGAGTATACACAGCTTCCAATTTTTAGCCAATAGACTGAAGTTTGGGTAGAGACCCTGTACACTATTTTGTATCACTAGCTGTGTGAATCTAACAAATCAAAGGTACTCAAGAAATATTGGTGTTGGGATAGAGTAATGCATATAAGAAATTCTTTTCACTAATTACTCGCAAACATGTTACGTACAGTCCCTTGCAATTGGAGGAAATTTGGAGTGAATAATATGAGAAATCAAGTTATAAAAAGTTATAAAAAGCATTATAATTTTTCTAAGCATCTCAATAAATTAATAAAAATACTTAGATGATAAAACAGTAAGAATATATACATTTATATGAATTCATATATGTATGCATATATGTATATAATTAACTATATTAAGTGAAAGCTAAATGTTTCTACCTAGGCTAGAAAATTTTAAAACATATGCTCATAACTAAATGTAGTAATCTTATAATATTGAAAGCTATAAATAATTATATAAAATACTTATAATATTTATAACATTAAGAACATTTTTATTTGATTATCTTCAAACCATACCATTAGAGAGTAGAAAAAGGGAAAACACAAATTAAGTAAGCAGAAACATCTAAACTATATTTTTGTTCTTAAATAATTCATGTTTCTGTTTCATATAACTAATTTAGTAATGACAATCGTAATTTTAAGATGAGACTTTCTGGCTATTATTCACAAATGCTAAATAAAGAATTCTCATTTCTCTATTAAATCTGAATTCTTTAGAAATTGGTCCTTTTTTCTCAATAGATTTACTTTATAAAAAGAGAGAAAGAACACAATGTATATGTATATCAAATTATCACAATGTATACTTTAAATATCTTATAATATTATTTGTCAGTTAAACCCCCCAAAAGCTGAAAAGAGACAAAGAAGATAGCTTAAATTTGTTTTCTTTTAAATATCAAAATATTTCATTGAAAATAATTTATAAAGTCATTAACTACTTTAGAATAAAATCTTTATAATATTTATTTTGAAAGGGTTACATACTTTTTTTTAGATGCTCTCTCAATTTTAGCACTTTGTTGACATATGTAACCATTTTTATGAAAAATCAACTGGGGTATTGTAAAGTAGGTAGTTCAGATAACCTTAAAGTAATTAAAATCTGAACATGGTTGGTCTGAATCAGGTTTATTTAAGGAAAACTTTTACAAAAACTATTTGTTCATGCTAATCAGACTCATCAGTTAATTTTTCACCTTTTTATTTTTTGAATAAACATTCAGTAAGTAAGTTGACTGGGCAATCTAAACTATTTTGATATTCTTATTCATGATACTTTAAAAAATGGAGTTTGATGCCTTGGAAAACAGTATTAAAACTTTTACAAGTTACTAAAATGTTTATTGGATTACTTTTTTTAACAAAACGAGAATCACAAATACTTTATTCTTTTACAATTGTAAATAATTACCTTCACTTTGAACATTTTTTCTCCTTATTTTAACCCAAACTTTCTACTGAGAGCTTTAAAAACTTATACTTGGTGGCTCCACTTAAAATGTGATTTACATCCCTTGTCATTATTTATTCTTTGAAATGATACTTTATCATTGCTTAAATCAGTGTGGGTACATTGAACAAGGTTTGAGAGCCACTCTGTAGAACTGAGTCATTAGCCTGTAATTTTACAGTGGATGAAGTACTATGTTTTCATTACTTCAAAAAAAAATAAATAAATAATGACCTTGCAATTGACTCTCACATTTAACATTTCTATTTCAGCTGTACCACCATTAAATATAACTATTTTCATTGACCACATGAAAAGCCAGAAAAATCATTGAGTCACAGTTTAATCTAATTCGATTTAAATCTAACAAAGATAGCCATAATTAGCAATTTACCAAATCAAAGGCCATAGTTGAGCTACACTCAAAATTGTGTTGATTTGGTAGTAATTAGCCTTAAATTTTGAAACATTCTTCTGAGGGTGCTAAAGATCTTTCAAGAGTTTATTATATGGTACCTAATATTTTTCAAGGGTTGGATGGTTTATGAAGTTGAAGCTATTACCTAACTACAGGCAATTCTGTTGCACCTATTGTCCAAGTTTTTGTGAATACATCTTATTTCACTTGACCTGCCTTAGGGTATAGGGATCTCAGCGTTCAACAGCAGCAATAGAAAGGCTAGTCCTCACAAAGATTCTGAGTACTATATTTTTAAAAAATTACAAGACATGACCTTCTTGCCTCCCAATACCCAAGACACCCATCTTGTTTCTAATGAATAAGGCGACAGACATGATAGAAGCAGGGCAGAGCCAAATTCTGACAGTCAGTGACATTTCCAGAACAGAGGAATTCATATTAGAAAAATGAACAATGAGGGCTTGCTGCCCAAAATTGTTTGTTCCGTGAAAAATGTGCCTGTTAGCAAAGTCCCATGACTAGCAATTCTAGATAAAGTTCATATGTACATTTTTAAAAAACACAGTGCTTTCCATAGAATTCGAGTTAAAAATGAAGAAAAAGAATGATTCACATTATTTTAAAAAATACTATTCACATGTAGGCTCAATATTGAGCTTAAAAACCAAAGTAGCTCAAGGATCATAGGATAGACATGTAATTCTAAGAACTATCACTTATTACGTGTTAGGCACTATTATAATGGATTTACATGGGTTATCTCATTCAATTCTTAAAGCAACATTTGAAATAGACACAATATTCCTATTTTACATATGAGAAAAACAAAGCAGAGAATAGTTAAAGAACTTGTATAAAGTTGAACTGCGACAAAAATTGGATACTTTCTAAAGCTTTCAAAAGGGCTGCAGAGTTCAGATTATTAAATAATCATTGTTTCTCTAAGTCAGGAGCTTTCACCTTTTTTCTATTTGCTGTCCACCACCCTATTTAAGAGAAAAAGGGAGAACTCTTGATGACCTATCTGGTCTACGTGTCTCTCCCCTCTCCTCACCACATATACACACCTGTAAAAGTTTCATTGTCCTTACCATGTATCCACATCCTAGCAATTTGTATTCTATTCTATTTGATTTTTTTAAATTAATAGCTGGCATGATATATAAATGAATTTCACAACCCACTAATGTCTTGACCTGTAGCTTGAAAGATCTCTTTAGATGATTTGCCCAAACTACTTACAACATCAGATCCTAAATTTAGGGGTCTTAACTTGAAAACTGATGCTCTTTCCTCTTGTTTTTATAATCATTTTAGTCCAAAGTTTGTAAATTTTCTCATTTTTCCCAGTGTTAGATATAAATCAGAATATTTGCAGATGAAATGCGAACATTGCCATAGGAGCAATCTCTAACTACAATGCATGGGGTCCAGTACCGAAGTAAAACAAATCGATTTCAGTAAAACCCAAGGTATTTTTTCTTTACTGAAATGCATCGTAAAATATGGACAGTTTTTAAGGAAAGAAAATTAAAAAGAAATGACATGCTAGATTTCAGTACACATTTTACTTTCTTAGATTGTCACTGAAGAATTCTCACCTCAGAAAACTTGGAAAAAACAAAATTTTTAGAAGTATCAGAGTCAGGATGTTTTGGTCTTTATGAAATCATACATCTTACCTTTAGAAATGACCAAGGGAAAGTCTGTTACACAATCAAAATGATTTAAATTAGACATGTAGCCTTCTTTTGTGCGAACAAATCTGAGTCACCCATCATTTTCAGATACATGAGGAAGATGTGCCAGTGCTCCTTTTATTATCATGCTTGTGTGGTGTCTTACTTCCTACTGTTCAGATTTTTAAAATTTTTTTTATTAATTTAGGTATGACGACATGCAAAAAAAGCTGTATGTATTTAATACACGCTATCACCATACACAAATATAATTTAACCATCACCTCTAAAATTTTCCTCTCTCCTACTTTTTTTAATAATAACGTTTAACATATGATCTACCCTCATAACACATTTTTAAGTATACAATACAGTATTGTTAACTGTATACACGATGCTGTACACTAGATCTCTAGGACTTATTCATCTTGCATAAATGAAACTATATACACTTTGACCAATCCATTAGTATTATTGCTGCTTAGATTAGAAATGTTTAAATAAATTAGTTTCCTGTCAGATCACTAATCTATATCAAATAGATGTTACTATTGAAAAAAAGTACTTTACTAAATGGAATCATTTCAAAACCTGTGATTGTTTCCCCTAAATGATTGAGAATGGATTTTTCTTTTATGTAAATAAATATATTTAACAGAAAAAATTAATTTTGAATATCAAAGGAATGACAAAATGAAAACCATATCCTGGCATAATAGTCTTGCAAAATTTCCAAGAAGAAAAAAGTTAAAAGCACTCTCAATAAGCAATTGCAAGCTGTGAAATGGCAAATTAAAGCAGGGGATTAAGTGTATTTCCAGTTAATTTTGATAAAAACAAAATTTCCGGTTTTGCAGAAATGGCTAAGTAATTGCATTTGGTATGAAGATTTTTTTTTTTGGTCAAAATTATCTTAATAGATTTCTGAATTCCTCACATGCGCTGAAATGAACCAATATTCTATGCTATAATTTAGTCAAAGAAAGTTTTAATTTTGGTTTTTAGATATCAATAAGATTGCATTCGTTTATATATATGTTTGTACACATATAACCCTACATGTATGCATAACATATGTACAGATAAAAGTATACATTTATTAGTAATAAATATCTAAACTTGTGCTGTTCAATTCTGTAACCACTAGACACTTATGAAAATTTAAATTAGTGAAAAAAAATATGTGGTTTGTCTATTGCACTAACCATGTGTTTACGGTGGCCATCTTATTGGGTAGTGCAGGTATAGAACATTTAAATCATTATAAAAAAAATTCTAATGAATAGTGGTGGTTTAGCTCTTTTTAACATTGCAAACTTAGTCATTAAACAAGATTCGTAATTATTTAGCATACATTGATTATGTTCTAAAATATCAACTTTCACCTCAATGTATAGAGAAAATTAGTCCACTTTTGAATTTAACAGAGACCTTTGATTTTTTTCTAAATAAAAACATGGGCTCTAAATGAAATATTTGACAAAAATTGCAGTGTTATAGCCACAATTTATAAAGAAAACCAAATTTTAGATAACATAATTTTTTGAAAAGAGAAGAAAAATACAAAATAATGTACTATATTTGTGCTCCTTTAATTGTTCTAATTATGATTATAATTAGATGAAAATTTAATTTAACAAATTAAGAATAATATTATTGCGGTACATTGTCTCTAAAATGGTCTTAAATTAGGGATGCCGGATAAGGTACAGGATGCTCTGTTCTCACCTCTTCTAGAATGAAGCTTAGGTTAAGAACCAAGATGTACATATATTCTCATTGCCTTTCTATTACCATTACTGTTGTGGGTGTTAGGAACAGGGACATGAAGGTTCTCTTTGTGAGACACAAATCTTATATGAACACTTTTTAGACACCATTTCAAACTGGGGCTGCCTGGCTGAGTACCTTTTCTCTAGGTATGAGTAGCACTAAACTCTCTAGGTGACAGACATACCTAGTGCTGAACAGGGATCTAAGCAATATGATTTGATCACAGTTCAGGTGGTTGTAATTAAGAATGACCTCATGTGAAATGAATGTTTTGGGGGATAACCTTCTAAAGGTAATGATGTTTATAATGATGGTATAGTATCTGAAAATTTCAAAACAAACTACTTAAGAACTTTTCATAAATTACCCTCATTATTTTGGATTGACATTTTCAGGTGACAGCTAACTCCTCTTTGGAAGGGAAATGGATTTAGGGAAAACAATGAAGTCATTTCTGAATTAATCTAAAATATGATTTCATCAATGACTGATGAATTAAACTGCATTCTATTGGTAAGGATGTATTCCTTAGAATTTTTAAGGTTTCTTTCTTCTATCTTTATTTCAGAAGAAAAAATTGGTTTTTTTTTTCAGAGTTCGTACACTATAGCTGGCATATGAGCATGGTCTATAAGAAGATATTTATAATCCCCTATATGTTTGATTGAAAGGAAAACAACTACTTCAAAATCTCTTAAGTCTGTCCTATAGGTAAAGAAGAAAAATCCCCACACAATTTAGTCAACACTTGGAAATAAACTATAAGATCAATGCTTTTCATTTGGCATTATGATGATTCCATGTATGGCAACATGCTCATCAATCAAAGAGTTAGATTACTGTGTGCAATAGCATTGCAGTTACCCAGTTAATATAAAAACAAATATATATTAATTAATGACAGCTTTTCTTATCTTCATACAGTATTATGAAAGCTCTAGGGTATGAAATAGAATAGTTAACAATTAGACAACTATTAATAATAAGGTTAATTATATTCTGGCCCTACAGCTAAGAAAATGGAGTGAGAATTAGAACAGCACCAAAGTTATTCAAGTTGTCCAAGTGGCAAAATAAAACTGATTAATACTAGTAAACTAAATTCTAATCAGGCACTATTTACATAAAGTACTTTTCATCTACAGGCAAAAATCTTAGTAGAAAAATATGACCTCTCAGAACTAATATCAAGAATTCCGTGATAATAAAAATAACGTATTAATTTAAAATATATTATAATTACATTATTTGAAAAAAATTGAGCTTTCATTGTAAAGATATGCCATTTTTTTTAAATTAAAATACTCTATAAAAATAATTTAGAAAAGAAAATGCTTTGTCTTCATTCTTTTTGTGTGAAGGTCAAACAGATTAGTATTTAGTTGCAGAAATTATGTCTTTTTTTTTTTTAAATTCACAATGATTGTGACATTTTCTGAAGTACATGTAGTTAGCACCATCATGGTCAAAACAATTCATTTTCGCCCTTTACTTTGATGTTAATCATAGTGGCCCTTCAAGTTGCTACATGATTTTGAGATTGAAATTGCAAAAAAGAAAGTGGCTGCTGATTCCCAGACCAAAACAGAATAGTGGTGTCAGATGAGAGGAATTTTGCAGTGTTCTGTCACATTTCATTTTTATTTTTATTTTTTTCTCTGTGTGACATATGTTCTGAACTGGGGTGCTGTAACGTTTTTATTGCTATAAGTTTGAAATGACCACATTACTCATGAGCTAGAGTGTCACAGTGAGTTTTTAGCTTCTTTTAAAGCTGTAGAAATAAAACTTTATAGTACCCTACCCTGGTATATGTTGTTTTATGCGATGACACATTTGGCTCCACTTTACTCTTTTTTATTCCTCTTCATTATTTTATTCTTGAATTATAGCAGAATTTGCATTAAAGTTTCCTAAAATATAACAGTTTGATTTAAGCTACATTTTATGGTACCCTTATGCATTTTTTCATGCAGATTGTCTTTGACCTTAAACGATCATCCCTTTTTCTTTTGTAATTTAGGTGATCAGTTTAAACATAGTTCATTGTGAAGTTTATTGCTGTTGGAACACTTATTTTATTTCAAAAAGGTAGTTTTTGGTATCTAAGCAAACCAAAACTACTGGTCAAGAAGAAATACAATATAATAACATTTGCTTCCTTTCACAGAAGTAATTAAAATTCTTAACACATCCACAGTCACATTAGACAATTTGTGTGGCATGTACACTTCAGTAAAACATGAGCCTTCTTTTTATATGTTATGCATTCTAGCCTCTACAGGGACATCAATATCTCATGCTGAAAGTATCCAAACTATAAAGTGATTCTAGAATTAGCTTATCCCAGATTGAACCCATGAGCAATGTGGCTGACCTGACAGCCTAGAGTGAGTGATGTGCTCAGAATGGATCAGATAAGAAGCTATTTGTTTTAAATTCAGGAAGTAAGCTTACTATTTTGTCAAATATACTGTTTTGTTTCATTTTTTACAAGTTAGTACATAAATATGGTAAAGAAATTCCCCAGATTTCTTTGAAAAGATCTCCAAACTTTCTTTATATTGCCAGATCTTGAACTGGTGCTTTTGAAGGTACTATTTTAGTGATTTCTAGAAGGCTGATCATTTTAGTGAATAAAGTCAGAAACGTGCATGGCTGACTCAGATTCAAGAAAGAATTTTGATTGCTGTTGTAATACTTTTAACTCATAACTAATTAATACTGAGAAGCACTGGTATTCCTATTTGTGCAATTTTCTTACCACAACAGTTCCACTGGAAGTCTCTAATCAATGTGATTCCACATTCACATGCATAAGCATACCTATACATAATGTTTCACATGTATAAGGATAAATTTTTAACTGGCCTTAAATTTTTGTTTTGAAGAACAATGTGTGATTTTGAGGTGTTCTGTGGATAAATTATTTTTCAGCTGTGGCTGATATATGTGGGAATTATTCATGCAGGTTTGGCAGAATATACTCTCTTCTGGGCACTCCTTCCTACACAATATGGCTTATGATTTTAAGAATCCATTTTAGGAGACCAGCCAAGATGGCGTAGAAGCTTAATGCTCTGCATGCCTCTTCTCACAATCGTATCAAAATTACAAAGAACCTATAGAGCAACCATAACTAGGAGTCACCTGAGGTCTGGCTGAACAGAAATCCTACAACTGGGGACACACATAAGAAGAAGAGGCTGGTAGGAGGGGTGGAGAAACGAAATGGCCAGTCCCACAAGTGCGTGTGGCAGTTGAGAATCAGGAGTGTTATCTTGGCAGCAGACCCCCCTCCCCAACCTGAAGAGAGAGGGGTCCCAGACCCACACTGGGCTCCCCAGCCAGTGCCGGTGCTGAGAAGAGAAGTCCCCACAACCTCTGGCTGTGAAAACCATCAGAGATTGTGGCTGAGTGAGACGGAGGGCTGTGGGAGTGGCAAGAATTCCTCTTATAGGGCCTGCACGTGGACTTACCACTGCTGGACTCACTCCCTCTGAGCGTCAGCTCTGGGGCAGCTACTCCAGGGGCACCAAGGATATATGGGGAGATAATGAGTTGTCAGGTTTCATGGCGAGGGCTGGAGGGATGACTTTCTCCTGGACAGAAGTGCTGGCAGAAGTCATTGTTCCTTGGTTGAGCCATCCCACTTTCCAGACTGTGGCTGCAGGTAGCTGCCATACCTGAGTCTCCATCAACCTAGATAACACAGGTCGCTCTGACCAGGTAACTCTCTGAGACTTCACCTCCCCCAACTTGCGGGCCCACCCAAGCTGCTTCTGGTGGTTTATTCCATACAAATGGCCGGTCTCAGCTCATGCTGCAAACTTTCTTAAAATTTGTCAAAGGCTCACAAAACCCAAAGAAGCAGCATCTGGCCTTGGCATGCCCCACACCTCTTGCTGAGCAGCACCAAGCTGAGCATTAGCGGCAGCCAGCCTCGGTTCCTGGCTTGGCCTCTCGAGGCACTTTTAAGCCCAGCACAGGTGGCAGCCATCTGTGGATTGCTTGGAGACTCTTACCAGGTAGCTCCAGAAAGTGCACAGGCTGCAGCTGAACTTGGCTTGCAACTGGGCCCCTTCCAGAAGGCCCTTGGGCTGGCACACCCAGTAGCCTGCTTCCACCGGCAATAGAGCTGGAGCACCACCCAGGGCTGCATCTGATGAAGACACACCCAAAGGGCTGACTGGGTGGGCACCAGACCCCTGCTAAAGTAAATCCTGCTCAATAGGATCAGCCCCTCACTGGCCAGTCTTCACAATCAGCCCAAAGGTCAGTCCCTCCTATCGAAGTGCAAACAGCCACCAAGGCTCAACTACATCAGAAGGGCACATACAACTCACACAAGGAACACACCTTCAACGCCTCATTCAGGTGACCAGGGAAGACTGGGCCACTGGGCCCCACAGGACACCTACTACATAAAGGTACTCTACTAAGACTGGAAGACTTAGGAGCCGTACCTAATATATAGAAACAGACACAGGGAGGCAGCCAAAATGGGAAGGCAAAGAAACATGTCTCACATAAAAGAACAGAACAAAGTTCTAGATAAAGAACAAAACAAAGCAGAGACAAGCAATCTACCAAATGCATAGTTCAAAACAATTGTTATAAAGATGCTCAGTGAACTTAGGGGAAGAGTTAGTGAACTCACTGAGAACTTTAACAAAGAGATAGAAAACAGAAAAATGGAGATGGAAAATATAGGAAGCACTCAGAAAGGAAGAATACAAAATCTGAGATGAAGAGTGCATTAGAGGGAATCAACAGGTTGGATGAAGTGAACGGTCAAATCAGTGATTTAGAAGATAAGGTAACAGAAAACACCCAATTAGAACAGCAACAAGAAAAAAGAATCCAAAAAAAAAAAACGAGGATAGTTTAAGGGGCCTCTGGGACATCAAGCACAACAACATTCACATTCATAGGGGTACCAAAAGGAGAAAAGAGAGAGCAAGGATTTGAAAACCTATTTAAAGAAATAATGATGGAAAACTTCTCTAACCTGGTGAAGGAAATAGACATACAAGCCCAGGAAGCCCAGAGAGTCCCAAACAAGATGGACCCAAAGATGGACCCAAAAACGTCAAGGGTTAAAGACAGACTCTTTAAAGCAGCAAGAGAAAAGCAGTTAGTTACTTACAAGGGAGCTCCTATAAGACTGTCAGCCGATTTCTCAACAGAAAGTTTGCAGGCCAGAAGGGTTTGGCAGAAAATTTTCAAAGTGATGAAAAGCCAGGACTTACAACCAGGTTACTCTATCTAGGAAAGTTATCATTTAGAATCGAAGGACAGATAAGGAGCTTCCCAGATGTGAAAAAGTTAAAGGAGTTTATCACTGCCAAGCCAGTGTTACAAGAAATGTTGGAGGGATTTCTTTAAAAAGAAGAAAAAAATATATATGTATTAAAACTATGAATAAAGAATGGCAATAACTACATATCTATCAATAAGTACTTCAAATGAAAAAGAATTAAGTGCTTCAATCAAAAGATAGAGTGGCTGAATGGATAAGAAAACAAGACTCTTACATATGCTGACTACAAGAGACTCACTTCAGATTAAAAGACACACACAGACAGAAAGTAAAGGGATGGAAAAAGATATTTCATGATGGACTTAGAGGGTATTGTGCTGAGTGGAGTAAGTCAGTTAGAGAAAGACAAATGGCATATGATTTCACTTACATGTGGAATCTAAAGAACAAAATAAACAACAAAAAAGAAACTCATAGATAGAAAGAAAATTTTAAGGGTTACCAGATCTGATGGGGGTTGGGGGGGGGTCGGTGAAAAAGGGGGAAGGGATTAAGAAGTGCAAAATGATAATTACAAAATAGTCATGGAGGTACAAAGGACAGCATAAGGAATATTGTCAGTAATATTGTAATAACTGTGGATGGTGTCAGATGGATACTAAAGTTATTGGGGTGATCACTTCATGAGATATATAGGTGTCTAATCACTCTGTTGTACACCTGAAAATAATATAATATTGTATGCCAACTATAATTTAAAAATTAAAAATATTTATTAAAAAGAATCCAGTTAAGTGTAATGAAAGAAATAAATTACTCTTTATCCCAGAGAAACAGTGAAGAGGTTTTGTCATTCGTTACTTTAGAGAGTGCACGACAGCCTCCACAAATAGAGTAGAATCAGGTTGATGTAAAGGCTGTCATTTCATGGCAAATGAAAAGGAGAAAAGAATGTTCTCCTTTAATTACACTGTGGCACTGAAATGACAGAGAGCGACATTGTTGTGGGTTAATATGGAATGAAATCAAGTAAATAGGACTATGCATACTTTCGTGTGGGGAGGAAACACCAAAAATGTAACTCTCCAACAGTGCGCTGAATCTGCCTGTGTTTTGTCTGGCTGCTATGTTTGGTGTGTGGGCCATCTGGCTCGTGATGCCAGTAATGTTTGCACACTCACGCATCAATCAGAACTGGTGCAGGGCCTATTAGGAAGCACCAGCCAGTTAGGTGACATGCCAGGACTGCAAAGCACTCAAGCAGGAATGCCAACCAGGGAGCTTCTACACAATCTGACACTGACATGGGCATTGGAGGAACCTTTTGATGCATCTGGCTGTATCATCGATGTCAAGGTTATGCTAGATTAGGCATGTGGATGTCAAGTCATGTAAGGCCTCATTTATATCATTGGTTTTGCCTGTGTAATTCAAATGGACCAAAACATAAAAAATGATCTTGAGCCTTAGGTCTTTTGGAGATAGAATAATCATTGACCTGAAATTGTCATGTATTCCTGACTAACAGACAGAAAGACATCAGAAGCAGCTTTGAGTATCCTGTTCTCAGATTTATATTATGCTACTTGTTTTTGACAGGAGCACTAGGCATTTCAAAAACATCTACCTAATAATCCTTACAGGTAAAAGGAGGGATTGCAGTGAAATGCATTCCCATTTCCTATGTCTGTTCAACTAGTTCACTGAAGCTGAAAGGGACAAACACACTTTACAAGAAATGTGAACAAACTTTGAGTTTATTGAAATAACATAGACGACTTTTTTTTTTTTTTAATTGGAAGCCCTATCATTCAGCCATTTGAACTAATGGCTTCTATTCTTTTCTTTTTGAAACATGGTTCACTGATATTGATCACAGGTTTTCACTTGTTTGAATTCTGATAATAGAAATTGAAAAAATAACCGAAAACTGAAAAAAGCACCTAGAGGATTGGTTATTTTATTTATCTCTCTCTTTTAATATCTGGATGTTTTGATGCCAAAAGGACTATAGTGAAATATTCCTATATCTGAATTGGCTGTAATGTGTAGTGTGTATACAACTTGAGCTGGCTATTAGTATAATTAATCCTCCTCTAGAGTGCTCTTTAAAATTATGCTATTTTTTTCTTTGAAAATTATTACCCCTTAAATTTCTAAAGTCACCAAAAAAAAGTTATAGTCTTTTATATGTAAGACCTATTTACATAAAATAAATTTCCAAGTAACTATTCCTTGCTAAACAGAAATGTCTAATAAAGTTACTTCTGGAGAAGCTTTAAAAAATAGTGTTGATTTGTCTAACTTAGTGCAATAATACAAATATTAAGAGTATAATACTTTAAGTTTAACTAACTAAGTATAATATTAGAAATGATAATATATATAACATAAATGCTTGTGTTTGATGAATGCTCATGTTTGGCACCATGCTAAATACATAATATCTATTATTTCACTTTTTACCTTACAATAAAACTGTGATGCTATTATTGTCTCCATTTTACAGATAGGAAAACTGAGGCATGGAGAGGTAAAGTCACAATTTATAAAAGCTATAATACTTATTCCAGAGTTTCTTTTTTTTATTATTTGTTAAAGGAAAGGTAGGTGTTTCTTGGACATATTTTATACTTATCTATAATAATATTATTTCTATATTTCTAACATCAACAATAAAAAACAAACAAATGATGCCTTTTGGGGAAAAGACAATTCTGTAGTCAGGCCCACACATGAAGCATTTGACCTTTGTAGGTTTCAACAGTCAATTGGAAGGAGCTATTTTTCCTGCTTTGGTATCTGCCTACTTGGTAAGTTCTCCAACTGTGGTGTTGGCAGCCCCATGAATGTCACTGTGACTGCCTCTGGTTTTTCCATAATAACTGGCTAAAGCTCATCTCCCTGGGCTGTCCTATTATCTTTATAATTATATTCCTCGACTTAAATCAGAAGAGTGTAATAGAAATTGTAAATTTTTCTGACATTTTTCAAAGATGTTAGAAATTTGGTAAGATTCTTTAGGAGTAAACTTGGTATTCTAAATATGTTTTTCTCTTTCAAATGAATCCATGTGTTTTGGTAGGTATATAGGAATGAATGTCATCATTTATGGCAATAAAATAAAATAAACTATCCCAAATTGTAGCAATTAGTAATTTTAATCATTTGTGCTATTAATCAAAATTTGAGTTTTAGAGTACATCGTAATAATAAAACATCTTATGTCTAAAAGGTTAGGAAATGCTGTCTTGTTTTGGGGAAAAAACATAATAGTATATAAGTAAGTTACATTATGTAAGGCTCTAAAATTATCCAAATAAAAATACGTTTTTGTATAGCTATGCATATGTGTGTATTATTAAAAAAAAATCCAACTGAGTAAATTTAAAGATCAAATTGGCTTTATTCAACGATTCATGAGTTGGGCAGCTTCCATCTAGCGAATAGAGACAAGCTCCACCAAGCTGTAGAAAAGGAAAGATTTTTGAAGTTGAAAAGGGGGCAGAAAAAGGAAACTATTAGCAGAGAACATATTGTTTCTGACAAGGTTGCCCTCCTGAGGGCAGTGCAGGGGGCTTATGGGGCGAATTACCTCACTACTGCTGACCAGGCAATTCCAGGCTGACAGTTTAAGGGTTACATTCCCAGGAGAGGTTAACAGTGCAATTAGGTTAGTAATTAAGTCTTAGTTTGCTGAGGAGGGGGTTTAGCATAAGTGACTTTATTTTGGGCCTGTTGTTTCTTTTCAACAATACACATAAAAGCATATACGCTTATGCATTCTATATAACCACGCATACATTGTAAGGATATCTTTTTATGTAGATATAGAGCTTAGGATTTTTTTTTTTTTGATCAACATAAGAACTGCTAAAGCATGAAAATGAAATTAAGTACACTTCCGTCATTCACTTATCACTAGTTTTCAGAATTAGTTGCCCTATGGGTGCCTTTTTAATCATAGTGCACATCTTTCAATTAAATATTGGGAGGTTGAAAATTAAGTGACGATTCTAATGTTTTCAGTGGAAGACCTGAAGGTATGCTATTAAAAAGCTAGTAAAGGGAAGGGGGAGGACATTTCTTTATCCATGGAGTTAATTATACAAGCAGAACACTGCATAAATGCTAGCAACAAGGGTGATATAAGCAGTACTTAAAAGGTTTCCAGTGAGAAGCAGCCCTTTATGTTAAAGCAGATTTAAAGGGCTACCTCCTTTATTCAAACAAATTCTAATAAAAATGGTTTATGTTCTACGAGTAATAATACTTAAAATTTATCGAAATGCTTTCCATATGCCTGGCACTGAACTAAGTGCTTCTCATATTTTAGCACATAACCACCCTAAGAAGTAGGTACTATTATTACTTCGATTTTTATACAAAGGGAAATTAAAGCTCAGAGGTTAAATAACTTCCCCACAGTTACACTACCTGTGTGCCTCTAGTGATCAGTTGCCACCCACTTCTTTTTTTGTTTATCCCACCTCCTTTAAGAAAACGTCACCGATTTTAGATGAGTGTTCTAATGAATTATTTGTATTAATTATAGCTCAGAACCATCTTTTTTAATAACTTTTTTTTTTAGCTAGCAAGAAAGGAGTACTTCCAATTTTTTAAAAATGCAGAGCTTTAGACAGAAAAGATGCTTTAAGGATTAGCTCATGTCCATAATGTCTATTTAGGTAACTTAGTAAATGAGGTTGTCTCAGGGACTCCTGCTGAACCTGGGGAAGGAATGAGCCCGTCTGGCTGCCTTTTAGTTGCTAGAAGGGGGTCATGAAATGCTGGGTCTGACTCATTTTCTTCTATTGGGTGAGGGATGTAAGTCCCACAGCTGCTGCTCTAGTCCCAGCATCCCAAACCTCTATCACCGCCTTCTTAACACCTTTCAGAGTTATTTTTGGTTGTTTCTTGCATTATTACCAGCACTTATTGTTATGTTAGTGGGAAGTAGGAGGAAGAAATATGTCTGAGCTATCTTATCCTGATAGAAGTACCCAAATTGACTTTTTCATGACAAGTGTTTTTTTACTGTGCATATTGTAAATATTCTCAGTAATTTTTCTACTGTTATATAATTTAACTTAGTAAATGAAGGAACTTATTGAGTTCCTCCAATGCATTATTCACAGTGGTAGGTTGGTTGATTTATCGGTGCTTCTGCTCTTCCTGAATTGGGTGAAAAGGCTTATAATAATTTCCATCAGATGTTCTAATGGGGTAGGGGAAACCCACATTCATATTCAAGTATTTCTAAACGGTGACTTTCTCATCACTTAGCTCTTTTAATTATAAAACTAATTTTATAGTTTTTGCTTAGTTTTTGCTTAGTAGTTGATGCTTAGTGTCTTGATACCAGAGTAACACATGTTATAGAAACATATAGATAGTTTATCTTTCCTGTGAGAGGGAATAAAATTGTTACCTTACCATGAATATTTTTAATTAAAGAGCAGTCAGGAGAACAGTCTGCTTTTCTTTATAACATTTAAAAAATATTTATCCTTTTTAACTACTTTGGGTTCACTAATGATAGGTTAAATTCAGTAAAATTTGTCATATTTGTACCTGAGAACATCTCAGGACTTATTAAATGATTATTTTTCTGCATTTTTTAATTTTGTTTTTGTTTTTTGCTTTTTGGGGGCATGTATTGAAAAGATTATCTCTGTCTCTACATACACACACACATTCATACTACTCTATATGTACATTATTTTCAACTGATACGTTTTAGAGTCATTGAGACATTAGTTTTATAGGTTACTATAACATTTTATAGCTCTTAGTGAATAGTATGATATTTTGAAATATCGTTTATCTATAATAATAAAAATAAACCATTTTATTTATAAAATGTTTCCAAAAATGTCATGTAAATGGTATCTCACATTTTGCACTACCTTGCTATAAATGCTGGGAGAATGAGTATTAATAAAACTGTTGTCAATATAGATTTCTAGTACAATGTTCTTTACGAATTCAGTATCAGAGAAAAGATATTTCAGAACACCTAAACCTCATTGAGAGAGAAATAGCATACCAGTTACGATGACTATAACTATGAACCACATAAAATTAAAATTTCCCCAAACACATTCTGATAATAATGCTAACCTTGGCTTGAGAAAAGACTGATTGGACCATCATCAGTCCATTTTAATACCAGAGTTAAAAGACAGAAGGCAAATAATAGGGACAACACAAGAAAAATGACCGAAATAGAGGCATATGCTGAGAAATAGCAATAAATTTCAATTAGCAAACTATAGAGGATATTGAAAATCAGATAAGATATTTCAATGTATACGCAATTAAATGTATGGACCCTCCTTGCCTCTTGCTCCAAATATCCAGTTGTGAAGGGAACTATACTAGTATATTACTGCTGCCCTTGTGCACTATCCCTTCATAGACTCCTATTAAGAAAGCAAAAGAGAACTGATTGTGATTTTTTGGAGGAGGAATTGAGCACGTGTGGCTCAGTACCTTTTACTTTGGGGCTCTGTCTCTCTGTGATGTAAATTGTATAGGGATGTCCGACACAGAAAAAGTTCTGCTACTATTTAGCGCTACTCATGAATGTCACTAGGCAAATTATTACTGAGTACACATAGCAAGAAGGCTTAAGCCATGCTCACTGATACCAGATTTATCATTAATAAAGGGGATACTTTCATCTGTATCTGTCTGATTTCTATGTCTATGACTTATTTGATTATGAACTTAAGTGGGGAAAACAGATTTGTTATTAATCTTCTCCAACCCTATCTATAAGTAATATGAACATGCAATCAATTTTTAAGTACAGAAATAAAGTGGAAAAAATTATGATTAGGGGAAATTGTTTGCATACACTATGATGGATAACTTTGAGTGGGCTCAAGCTGAGGGTTAAGGAAATCAGTTTGGAGGCCACTCCAGTAATCCTGGTGGTACAGACTAGGCTAGATGATGATTAGGAATGGAAAAATGACAGTTGAAGGGAAGAAGCCATTTTATGAGTTCCAGTGATATTTATTTGTGCATAAAACCTACATTTGTCTATCCTATTGTACTTTGTACAACCACCCTTAACCCCATGTACTCCGTTTTTAATATGGCAAGAAGAATAAATGTTTTTACAAGATATATTGGACTGTCGTTTATAACTCTTCAATAGCTGTCTATTGCTATAAAGTTAATATTTAAATAACTTAACATGCACTGCAGACCCCTACCTTTTGCTGCCTCCCCGCCTTGATTTTTCACTCCTTTCCACCTCCCTTTCTAAATTCCAGTGATATCAATCTTCTTTTAAGACTGGACTGTGCTCACGCTCCTTTTTATCCTTCAGGTTAAAGTTTAATGTTTCTCCCTCAGGAAGCTTTCTAATGGACCCCAATTGACCCTCAGATTCTAGATGAGCTAACGTTCCTCATACATCCTCTGAGCATCCAGAATCCTTCACAGCACCCAGCACAACTAAAGTACACTATTTGTCAGCTAAAAATCTGAGAATGCTATGAAGCTTCTAATTACTCCTGGTGTTTATAGTTGTGTTTCCTCTCCTGTTTTCTTTCCCAACAAGATCCCATCTATATGTTCTAGTATCTCCACAAATATCTTGGTCTTCTGCTTGTTCTCCTTCTTGTTTTCAAGGCTGATTATAATTTTATTCTTTTAACAGTTGAATACTTTCTGTCATTTCAATGGAATTTTGGATAAAAAAGGAAAAAGTATAAGTGCCAAATTAGTTGCCATGAACCCCCCAAAAATGTTTTATATGCAATTGACTAGGTAATTAGACTAAATTTTTATTGTCTAATATAAAAAATGCTTTGGTAACATCATTGGGTCATGTTAAACTAATTAGTTTCAGGCACGTGGATAAATTAAGCTTTAGCTGCTCTCCAGAGTAACTCTAAGCCTAGAAAATAAGTAGATGGTGCACCCGTCCTCTGATTTGGGTTCATAGATAGTCTCTTTATTTTGGTGAAGCCAACTCCACCAATGAAAATGAGATGAGACGATTTATATCACCAAGTTAAAATGGAGATAGAAATAAGGCCCCAATATATAGGAGTTAGAACTCACATCCTGGTAATTGTGATTTTATACAAAATCAATAATCCCTAAGACTACATAAATCATAATGCTTTGTTTAGCTTAATTGCGTTTGTCCACTCTAAAATTTCTGTCTATAGGAAATAACTTTCTAAACGTAGTGCAAGGGAGGAAGAAACTTTCTTCTATCCTCCTAGGTTCTTTAGGCTGGTCTAATAATTAAATCAACATGAGATAGATTAGATTAGCAAGAGAAAATAACCAGATTTAATTCCCTACATAAGGGAACCCCACATACATGAGAGGTTCAGAGACAGAGGGAAAATGAGATAGATAAGGCATTGTGAGCTAAGGATGAGGTAGAGTATGTTGGGGATTCCGAGGGGAAGAAGGTCATTCTCAGAATGTAAGAATAGATGTTCAGTAATTAGAAGTTTGCCTTGCCCTGTAGGTAGGTCATAAAAAGTTATTTCTGGTATTAACTCTTATTGTGGACAAGGTCTCCAATTTAAATTCTTTAAGAGAGAGGTAAAAGTTTCTCGTGATCACACAGGGTCTCCATTGCCTTCAGCTCAAAATGCTCCACATACCAATGTAGCACATCTTGGAGAGCCTGTTCTGAACCCCTTCAGTAGTCTACCAGTACTTCTAGTAAGACTCCTAGTAAGACTTCTCTCCATGAGACTGTATCCAAAACACTGACTCTCTCGGCCATAATTACAATAAGTTCTTCATAGGTTGCATATTTGCAGACTATCAGTGGAAAGTACTTGGGTTTCAAGAGTTGGAAAATTTTAAGGCAAGGAAATAAAATTGTATCTAATATCTTATAAAAATTATACAAAGAATTTGCCTTTTAGGGAGATAGCATGAGTTTCTTATTCACTTGGAATTTCCTGAAAAAAAAAGGCAGACATAGAATTTGAAACTATTTTATAAAATTCTGAAAAGATAAGGCATTTCTCTTGGAGGAAGTTGCTAAACAAGGCAACTTTACAGCTGGGGGCATAGAGGAGCGAGTGGTTTATATCCCTTCCTGCCCTTAGAAAACTGGCACTATGTGGCCTAAACTGGCCTAAAAGTTCTTCAAAGATAATTCTGCTCCTGCAGCTTTTCTCTGTATAATAGACTCTTCCTGCCCTATAACAGCCTGCCCAGTCTGTGAACACCATGGGATTTGACCCTTTGAAGACTTTTCTTTTAAAGGAATTTGTCCTGTTTGTCCAGGTTTTACCTAGTAAAGGTCAGCTGTAACTGGTAATAATTTTGTCAATGTTGCCAAACCTTAGGACAAAGTTCCTTACTTGCTCAGTATTTTCTCTCTAGTTTTACTTTACATTTTGAGGATTAAAGAAAAGTTTTTCTGTATTTTCACTAGCTGTGATAATGCATTTTTTCTTTGGCTTTTGATACTTACCTTGCAAAAATACAAGTTAATAAATACTCTGATTTCTCTTCAAATAGTATAAATCTTTCAATGTTACTAAAAATGCAAGTTAATGAAGCAGCTAAATATTTGCCCATTACTGTGCTTAGTGGAATACAGAACTAATCAGCTATTATGTATCTTGTCCCAATGGATATTCTCTTCCCCCAGTCTCTCCCCACACAGATATGCATATGTCTTTATATTGATCTTTTGTCATATTACCCTGGATTGGAGGCAGTCTTACATTTGGTTTCCAGTTACAAACAAAAGCCCTGTAGTGGTCTGGTGCTATAGCTACAGCTGATCCATCTTCTTTGCAACCAAGTTGGCCAAAATCCCAGAACAGAAACCTGAAAGGATAAGATCATTTAAGTATAAAAACCATCTTTCCATCACTTGAGCATACCACCTTACACTCTGAATGATTATATGTCATCCCTTTTAAAAACTGTCTTTCTCTATTCCTTGTATAGGTTTCAACCCTTAAGATTGAACACCTGTTTTTATAAAGCATATTTTATAATATTTCCATTACTATCCTCAAAGGAAATTTACCAGTAATGTAACTTACCTAAAATAATAAAGAATTAATAAAAGTGCAATAATTAATTATATATATATATATATATATTAAATGATCATCAATAATTTATTATCCAATATAAAAATAAGCAGGCTATATAATGCTATAGATATGCCTGGAAATATTAGGAATAGGCAACTGTAAATACTGACTAATGCAGGTTTGTAGTACTAATGATTAAAATGCAATGAAGAGAATTGCTGATGGTAAGGGTATTTTCCTATGTGATTAACAACTTTTGGTAAGGTTCTAAGTAAAAAAAAATGTACAATTTTCTCCTTTCATTTATTTGCATTGTGGGGAGGGAAAATAATTTTACTCCTCACTTTCTAAGTTTTTCTAGCTATAATAATCAAATTAACATGAGAGAGATTAACAGAAGAAAAACAACCATAATTATTACATATGTACATATGGAGGTTCCCTAAGAATATGGGACCCTAGGACAGATCAGGCAATTAAGGCTTATATGCCATTCTGGAGCTAAGGAAAAGGGGTTGGGGGTGGTGTAGTTTGGGACTTCAGAGAGCAGGAAGGCAATTCACATGAAGATGGAAAATCAAATGTTTGCTGGGCCATCTTTAACAATGGGACACAAGGAGGACTTTGATCAAATGGGCCTTGCTATGTTCCTCCCTGTTCATCACACACTAGTTCATATTATACTATAGTTATCTATAATGATAGCTCCCTTCTTGAAGCAGGTCCTCCATTTAAAGTCTTTTAGGCAGTTAGGGGGAGGGTAAAAAGTTGTTTTTCTGGGTCTTTTGTTTCTTAAAAATAACCTGCTTAAAATAAACAGTAGCCCCAAAAGGCATATTTTGGAGTGGTAAACTCACATCCCCCAAGCATGAAAGTTGCATTCTTGGAAAACTCAGTGTATAAATGTTTTTTTAAATGTGAAAAAAAAAAACAACTTTGCATTTATATGTAAAATGGAGCCAGGTTCTAAGTTCACATAATTGTAAAAAGGTTGTCACCTACTTTTCAAAAGCCGTGCAGGCATGAAACAATTATTTGTTTTGCTGGACTGTTCTGAATGTTACCAGATGTCTACCATCCTCGGTGTACTTTTCCTCTCCATACAAAAGTCAAAAATGGTTTCACTATTTATTCCCTAAATGTACTCTAGAGGCTGGTAGTTCACCAGTTGAGAACCGCACAAGTCTATTAATTTTTAGATACAAATAACATAAACTAGAACAAATTGTTTAACCAAATATGGGATTTGAATTTTTTATTTGATGAAGTCTGAAGGAAGGCAGTTTAAGGAAAGAAAATGACCTTATGATATCATTAATGTCCCAGACTCCTGTCTTCTTGCTCTTTTACTCAATGTGCTATTCTCACTCTCTTGCTTGTCAATTCCTGGTTGCAAGATGGTGGTGTCAACACCTCTAGCCTCGCTTCCACATTCCAGGGAAGGAAGACTAAGAAGGAAGTACAGGAGAGGACAAATAATTTTTACTCTACCCATCTAGGTTATTGCCTGAGACCCACCCCCCAATAATAAAAGACAGATTAACAGGAAAAACAAACAAACAAACAAACAGAAGTTTAATAACATGTATACCTCCTATATATATATATGGGAGAGACCCAGTAAAAATGAGTAATGCCAAAATGGACCTAGCCACCAACTTAAATAACATCTCCAAGTAAAGACAAAAGAATATGTGTCTGTGTGGCAAGGGAGAGCCAGATATGGGAACTTTTCAGGAAAAGCACAATATACAAGGCTCAGGTTGTTATATAGATTTAAGCCACTGCTTTCTCTATTGGTAAGAGTTTCTAGAGATTTAATACTCCCCCTCTTCCTGTTACAGAGAGAGAGAGAGAGAGAGAGAAAGAGAGAGAGAGAGAGAGAGACCCTTACAAATGGAGATTTCCCTTATAAATGTAAAGATCTCTTTCAAAAGGGTAACTTCTACTCTGGTTATGATTTTCCTATGTCTGCTTCTTCTTAAAAATAATCAGTTCAAGAAAACCCTTATGCCAAAGAGGTGTATTATCTATATCAGGAGTATAAAACTTTTCCAGAAATTCCCAGCAGTCTTCCTCTTACATGCCACAAAGCCACCGCTGGCTTTCAGGGAAGCTAGAATTGAGGGGATTTTTTTTGCTAGATACACCGCTACCTACAATCGAATCAAAATTTTGTTAAAAAGAAAGGACAGAATGGGCACCGGAGAAGCAACTGGCAGTATCTTCCACTCCTGTAATCAGGATGAAATTACCAAAGAAAATAAATCTTTCTAGATCTATACGCAGATTTGCCATTGATTCATGAATATTCTAGATTTTGAGTCAATTGTGGTGTAAATTTCAAAGACTTTAATGATGGCTCTTGAAAGTGGTGACATATTGACCTAATATTTGCAAATACTCATCTTTCCTATCTTCCATCTATCCTATCCCATGCCAGCAAATTTATTATCTACTAAATAAAGTCATTAGTACATGATAACGTTTTACCAGAAGTTGACATAAAATTAAGAGAAATTATTATCTCAAAAGAGAAGACTAGGCTAAAATAAAAGGAAGGAATTCCTTTTTGAACCATACATTTTGACCCAGAAGAGCTATTTCACACCCTTCTTCCTGGTAGCAAACAATGAGGGAAACAAATGCTTACCATCTGCACATTAAAACCTGTTGAATCATTGGGGAATTGGAAGTGCTGGCTCTGTTTGTTTGTTTTTAAGCCTCGAACTTAAAAAAAAAAGACTCAGGATATGTAAGCAGGGTTGATTCTAACACTAAAATGAAACAAAAACAAATAAACCCAGAGCAAGCTGCTTCCCAAAAGCCACAGCACAACAGAGATGTAAACTTTTTCAGAAGACTTTGAGGGAAAAAAATATGTTTCTTCAGAAATGGGATATCCCTGGGACTTGTTTTTTTATAACAGGTTTATTGAGATATAATTCACATACTATAAAATTCATCTTTATAAAACGTACAATTCAGTGGTTTTTAATATATTCACAGAGCTGTGCAGCTATGACCAATATGTAATTTTAGTATATTTCCATCATCCTCCAAAGAAACTCCATGCCCAGTAACAGTCACTCCTCATTCCTTCTCCTCCTAGCCTCTGGCAACCACTATGTTCTTTCTCTATGAATTTGCCAATTATGGACATTTAATATAAATGGAATCATACTATATGTGGCCTTTAGTGTCTGGCTTCTTTCACTTAGCATAATATTTTTAAGATCTATTCATGTTGTAGAATGTATCAGTACTTTATTACTTTTAATTGATGAATAAAATTCCATTGTGTGCATATACCAAATTTTGTTTATCCTTTCATTAGTTGATGTACACTAGGGTGTTCTCCCCTTTGTAGCCCTAGAAAACTCTTTGTATGTCACAATCAGCCATCTGTATATTTGTCCCATAATCAGAATAAAATTCCTCATTCTTTCAATGGACATGCATTTTTTATCAAAGGACAGAAATCAAAAAGTGTGTTATTTTTTTCATTAATAAAACAGTTTTGGGCATGCATGTTTTCAATTGTTTGGAATAATATAAACATGTTGGAAGGGTATTCTACTTACTTTTTCTGTATAACAAATTATCCCAATACTTAGCAATTTGAAACAATTATTTTATTATGTGCATGGATACTGTGGGTCATAAATTCAGGTAAGACACAGCCAGGATGGCTTGTCTCTTCTCTATATCTGGAACCTCAGCTGTGAAGACTTGAAAGCTAAGTTTGAATCAATAGCTGAGGGCTAGAATTCTGAAGGCCTATACAGGACTTTGCTGTATTGTTTGGCCTCCTACTGGCCTGGTGGCCTCAGAGCAGTCAGACTTCTTATATGGTAGCTCAGAGTTTCAAGAAATCAGTGTTCCAACAAACAAGGTAGGAGCTAGCTGCATGGTCTTTTATGACCCAGCTTTAGGAGTCAAAGAGCATCACTTCTGCCATCCTCTATTTGAAAGAAGCAGTTATAACCTCATCCAGATTCAAGAAGAAAGAATGTAACCCCTACCTCTCAATGGTAAGTGTCAAAGAGTTTGGGAGCCATGATTTAGAACCATCACACCATAAAGGGTACATTTTATGATGGATGCAATTTTCAATGTATACGATTAGATCTAAAATCAGGAGAATAAATGATTGCATTCATCTACCAACTTGCTACAGAAGATACATATTCATCAGATTCAGGAGAACAAAGTTAAAATAACCAGAAGCCTAATAAAATTGATGGTGGGAAGAATTTTGACAGAAACTTGGGTCAGTTACTGAATATGAGTCAGAACATATGGTGCCAAGATTCATGAAAGCCCAAACCACAGAGGAAGTATACATTATATACCTTTTATTATCTAATGATGAAAAACTTATCAAATCTTCACAAAGGTCAACTCTAGTCCTCCACAGAATTCTATAGGGATTTTATAATGTATGTGGTTGGTTATATAAGAGACATGGATAATAAATAGAATACTCAGCAATAATTGTAAAGCAGTTACTATGTCTCAGTATCATCCTTATCTCCTTACATATCCAGACATTTAATTCTCACAAGAATGCTATTGAATAGCTACTATTATATTCATATTTTACATACAGGAAAGCTAAGGTACTGTGCTTCTAAGGAACTTGCCCATGGTTATACAACTAGTAAGTATTAAGAGTCAGGATTCGAACCTAGGCAGTCAGGCTTCAAAGTCTGTGCTCAGACTCATGCTATATTGCCTCCGAGCAATTTTTAGTGACATCGATAACAATGTTTATAAGCAAAGTAAAAAGTTCTTCATAAAGTTTTTGATAATGCTAACCCTCGATTAAAAGCCAAGGGTATAAATGTATTTTTCTATATGGGAATATATCTATAGCAAATGATAATGCCTACATCTGTCACCTTGCGTACCTACTAGTCTTTATTCCATGAAATTTGTTTACTTCCCCTGAACCTATAAGCCAAATCAAGTGACCTTTTTCAAACCCAAAGCTCTATGGCTTTTTAATGGAATTAATATAATAAATAAACCTGACTACCACTTTTTATTCATTTAAATAGATAATGTCTTTATATATCATATATAATGCCATATATATATATATATATATATATATCTCTCTCTTGTTCTGTTAAAGAACAAAATTTAGCCAAGTAAATTTGAAGATCTAATTGGCTTTATTAAGCAATTCATGAATTGGGCAACATCCCATCTAGCAACTAAAAGAGTTCTGGAGAGGTTGTACAAAATGGAAGGTTTTTATAAGAAGAAGGGTAGGGCAAGGGAGCGATTAACAAAAGAAAAGGAAGGATTAGTTTTAGACGAGGGCATCTTCTTGGGAAGGAAACCCCAAAGGTTTTTATCATGTAGACTGCCTCTTCTTTCAATGGGGATTTGAGAGGGCTCATGTGACAGGTTACCTTCCTGGTGCTTGACCAGAAAACTCCAGACTGATTAAGATCATATTTCCAGGAAAAGTTCAAACAGCAATCAAGTCAGGTATTAAATCTAGGTTTAGTATCATGGGCTTTAGCACAAATGACTCCATTTTGGACCTTTGGTTTTCTCTTTAACAATACACACACACACACACACACACACACACACACACACACTACACATTCTCTGATCTCATGAGTCCTGAAATGCTATATAGGTATAGGACACAGAAGATTATAATACAAACAAGAATAAATTGTTATTCTAAAAGGATACAAAAACATGCTACATGAGAATCTGGAAATATAGCTTATTGGGATGGGATGAAGAATTGTGACTGGCTTCATGAAGAATGTGACATGTATAGTAGGCATTAAAGATAATCAAGAACTAATACTGAATGAGGATCTAGCAGTTAGATTTATCAATAAAAATCCCACTCATCCCCCCCAAAAAATGAATTTTAAAGATATTTTTACTTCTGAGAGTTTTTTTCCCTGAAATTTCCAGTCTGAAGTGAATGTTTCTTCCTCATATGCCAATTTACGTAGCCAGATATTTAAGCAATTAAAAAAAAATTCATTGAGGGCTGAAACTGTGGCTTGCCTGTGTTTATACTGATTGCTGAGCATAGCACAGACCTGCACATAATAAAAACTCAGTAAATGATCTTTAATATAGTCAAATATAGGGAAAACAGTGAATATAGACAACAGAAAATGGTGCCTCTCTTAGGGATTAAAAGTGACCAAACTATTTCAGCAATAGTTTAGAATGAGTAGATTAACTATAAAATAATTCCATTAACATTATAAAATGTCAAATTCTACCTAATATCATATGGTTGAGATATATTCAGACTTTTCAGTTTTTAAAACTAAACAAAGAATAAGGAAATCCTTCTTGCCATGCCTTATTTAGAATCCATTCAGTTTCATTATTTAGGATGCCATTGAGTCCATAAACTTTCCATGATTTATATTTTAGTATTACATTATGTAAGGCCTTTACTCTTCTAAATGCCTACTTTGTTCTTTAAGAAACTGGAATGGGTATCTCATGGGAAAATTATATAGAAAATGTCAATAATAATATATATTTTGTGAATTTGCAGTGAGGGTTAAATTATATTTATCTAGATATTGTAAGCACCAACATAATGTACAGTTGAAATGCTATCTGATTCTGCTAACTCTATATTGGATTATTGGACTAGACCCTACTATGGATTCATAAGACAATGACACAGGTGTATTGTTGAATGAATTAGCCCAAGTTTGAGTTTTAAATTAAAATGTTGATTATTTCACGACAGCAAACAGTTGGCCTCCATCGGCTATAAACCCTTTGCTTTGTTAAAAATCCCATTTAATATTATTTGTGCTTTCAACAAAGCATACTCTTAAAAAGTTTTTTGGCGGGTTTTTTTTGTGGGTATTTACACAAAGTGTCAAACAATGTCATTTAAAAATGTAGTATGTGGATGAACATTGAAAATGTAAGTGCTTCACCTGGTCAAAGTTAGTCAAGAATAAATGGCATTTTTACCCCCAAGGAAACTGCCAGGTTTTCTTTGGGAATTAAATACACTAGATAAACAGTGATCTAGGGATACAGGACAACAGATTGATTATCATTAACTTGAATCGAGTAGTGGCTCCAATACGAAAATTGATGTAACATCAAGGAATTCAGTATTATGTATGTATGTGCACATACAGCAAAGTGCACATATTCTCGAATACCTTAAAAATGACAATGGTTTTCAGGGAATGTCTCTGAAAATCTGAGCACTTAAATAAAATAAATTGACAAAAATAAGTGATAGTCACATAGCCTAGAATTTTTTAAGAGTAAAATTTTGCTCCATAAAAAAAAAAAATCTCACTTTATAAATAGTTTTTCTCAGTATATTTCATTGTTATATATAGGCATGTATAATCTTTTTGCTAATTGGCGATGTTAATACTGGTAACTCACTGTGATAATAAAAAAGTTTTATACTAAGTTTATAGGTTAAACAATTGGAAAAGTCCCATTTTGTTTAAACAAAATTTGTGAAATAATAGGAAAGACATTTAGAAATACAATAATTATTTTTAAATACCCTGAAATTTACAACTTGATAAGAATGAAAGTCTATAGGAACATTAGCAAAAGAAATTAATATGCAATTAAGACTAAGTGATATACAATTGTCCAAGAAAGTCATAATTCAAGAATTTAAAATTAAGACATTTCTTACCTGTCAGATTGACAAGTATGAAACACTTGTGAATGCATACTGGAGGTAAGAGTGTGAGATACAAAGCCACCACACACTGTGGAGTAAATAAATAAGTAAACATAAATAAGCCCAGGCTTTTGAGATCAACATGGTATTTTCTTTCAAAATGAAAAGTACAACAATTTTTACATAGCAATTCTACTTCAAGGAGTGTGTGCTTCATTTATGTTTACTCAAAGGAAAAAGTATAGATATATATATGGATTTTTCACTTTAGCTGGGTAATAAGAAAATAGATAGGTAAACAGTTAATCTAAATAGACATAGCTACCTGGTAGTCCCTCCAAGGGACCTTGATAGTTTTTTTTTTTTTCTAATGCCATAATTTTATCTGAACAGACATTGATATGTGGTCATTATGTAGTTTTAATTGCTTAGCTTATTATATATATGTATATATATATATGTAAAATATATATGTGTTAAAACAGTATAAATAAATAAATATGTTTGTGCAAAAAAGCTTAAAGCATGCCTGTTTGGTATCATAACAACTATTTTACAGTTTTACATATAAGGAATGGAATTTGGCGATGGTTAAATTTTCACCTATGCATGGGGGAGGGTGGCAGGTGGGAATTTTTTTTTTAATTTGCATGTACTATTTTTCTTTAAGAATTGATTAACTATATATATGATTATATCTATATATAAAAATTTTATAACTTTGGGTGGTAAACACACTATACAATATACATATGACATATTAAATTATACACTTGAAACCTATTTGATTTTATTAACCAATGTCACCCCAATAATTTAATTAAAAAATGAAAGAAGAAAATCAAGGTTTTTTTTAATTGTTTTGCTTTTATAAAATGAATTCAATGTATAGTGACGATGTTATCCTAGGTTAAAAAAAATGTATTATTTTCAGAGTGCGTGCTCACTTATTTATGTATTTATTTATCTTTGTAGCAGAAGATTTAAAAAATAACTTTTAGAATAATATCTTGGAGGATTCTCCAGCTATTAGGGTTGTCCCATCAGTATTGACTCCTCAAGCTGAAGCAATTTGATCCTCTCAAAACTCAAATTGAGAGTGAGAACTTTCTTTTCTCTCTTATTTCCTTTCACTAAAAATAGCTATCCCATTTTTAAAACAACTGGAAGGTAACTGAAAACTTTCAGGGGTGCTAAATCACTGTCAGAAAAAAACAAATTTGTCTAAAAATTGGAAAGAAACTCTAGTAAAGCTGTTTAAATCTGACTAGCAAGGCAGATTCTGAAGAAAATGGTGAACATAATCATTAGCAGTAATGTATGCACTCACTTCTTCATTCAACAAACAAACTTTAATGAGCACCTACTGAGTCTTAGGAATTGTAATCAATGCCTAAAATATAAAGATGGATAAAAGGCCAATTCCTGCTCTCAAGGAAATGATAGTCTGTTAAAAAAAAAATGGATTTGTAAATAGATAATTATCAGAAATAAAACAGTAAGAGGCAGTGCTGACACACAGGAGGGAGAAATCAAAGTCAATTGGGCAAGTCGGGACAGGCTTTACATGGCACTGTCTTGAAGGATATAATAAGCGTGTCCTCCAGGTTACTTGTTGATTCTCTCAGATACCATCCATATCCCCTCATCACTCCCATTCTACCTGATGGTTGTCTACTTGCATGCAACTGAGGGCTTTGTCTGATGGGTTTAGCCATTGTGGGGAAGGTTAGAAATGTTGGAGTATACAGACCCTCCCCCCAGTGGCATCCTTCAGTTAATGACAGATGAGAATTGGATGATAACTATCCTAAGTTTTTGACCCTCAAATGGGACAAGCGTGAGGCATGTGTACACCTTCCAGAGATCCCCAGTGACATTGAACCTCAGCTGCCCACAGTCATAACTTTCTCACTGATGCACCCTGCATTACCATTTCTCTCCTCTTTTTCATTCTTTTACTTCCCTAGTGGCACTTCCCGTGATTCCCATCATAATAAACTACATGGATTCAAGTTCCTGTCTCAGGTCTGACCCTATTTTAAGGGGTCCTATTTTAAGACTTTGGATAGTGAACTGGCTATGAGGGATGAGAGAAGAGACTAAATGCTCCAAGGTCTCTGTTTTGGGACACAAATGGATAGCAGCATCGGTTAGTGGATATGCACTGCTTTTCAAAGCCTATGAGCGTTTTGTCCAAAAAAGATCCAGCCCAGCCAAGCCCTAAAGATTACATGTTATTATCATCTAAATTGCCTGTGTAGTTTCAAGCCTGTGTAATAATAGATTGTATTGGCTTTAGTATCCTAATTTTGCCAACTTATTAGCCTCTTCATGTGCGTCTGTAAGACTTTGGCCATTCTTCGGTGTTTTCCACTCCAATCTGCATCATTCTCCTTGTCATGTATCACCAGGCACTGTCAGGTTTGGACTGCTACTTGCGTCCCCTAGTTCTGCTGTCGAGTGTTTCTCCTAGGTCCTTTACCTTTATCGTCTACTCTTCTAGAGGCAGATGTTTGCCTCCACAGCTACTGCAGCCCAACACTGTGCCCTGTGCCACTGTTGCTGTTTGATGCTGTTTGGAGCTTTGCTTGGTGCTTTCAACATGCATGAAGCCACAGATACTAAACATATCTATGAAATGGCCAGGGAAAACGTCCCATGCTCAGTGTCAGGCTCTGTAAGGGAGTCACAGTAGAGTTGCTGGGCCTTGAAGAGTGACTGTTTTAATAAAATAGATCCAGTTTATGCATAGATCTTATATCCTAGGGCATTCATTGGACACCAAAGTGACTGAATTGGTTATGGATTCAGGTAACAGCCATTTAGGTGTACTTGGGACTTCTCCTCTAACAGTTAGGCCAAGTTATTATTTAGCTTATCATGTCTGTAACTGAAAGATGACTTTTATCTTAGAACAATAAAATTTATCCTAGAATTTGTGCTATTTGTAGCTCCTCAAATTTCATAGACATGGATGTTCATATATTGTCTAATAATGGAAAGTTTTAAGATACTAATTTTGTTTTTACCAGGAAATCCTTAGTCCTCTATGCAAATTAGGTATATATTGACACTGAAAGGCAAGCTGTCATTTGACTCCACTCGCCAGATTAGCTGAACCTTTGCTTTGGACAAGCCAGAATCTAACCCACCCTGAATCTTAGATACTTTAATTCAATGTTGGTTTTGTTAAAGAAGTATAAATGGTTGTTATTTATGCTAGTATGTTTTTCAGAATGTTAGACTATTTTATTTTATTGATTTCCTGATTACTTGACTGAATTTCACAAACAAAATTCTACAAACTGTCTCTAGGGGCTTAGAGAAACCATAATGATTAAAGAATATGGTTACTTTGAAACAAAGATGAGGAAAAGGGAGGAGCTTAAGATATTTATTCTTAGCATAATTTATATTCTGCCATTCATGCATCATAGGTACACAAGAACCATTTTTAAAAACTTATGTAGAATTTCAAACACACAAAAATAGAAAAATAGCAAAACAAATGCCACGTACACTTCACTCAGCTTCAACAATTATAATCATTACCATCTTGTTTCCTCTCTACACCCACCCACTTCCTGTCTCTAACTGTTCTGAAGCAAATCCAAGAAAGTATATCATTTACTCTCTAAACATTTCAGCTTAATTTCTAAAAGAACCCCCCTTTAAAACATAACAATGCCACTATCACAACCATAAAAAGTGATATTTTCCTAATATCATAAAATGCCCAGTGTTCATGTTTCCCAGATCATACTGTACGATGCCACTAATTTTTAAATAATTAATTTGACTTGAACAAGACTGTACTTTGGGATTTTTTAAATGTAATTATGAAATTGTTTAATTTTAGATTTCTCCTAAAAATTTCTCCTCCTTTCCTCCCTTTCTTTTGTTTTGAAGAAACAGGACCTTTTATCTAGATTTTGTCGACCAAATTCTCATGATATTATTTAAAATCTTTCTCTGTCCCTGTGGTTTCTATAAATTAGCAGTTCAATTTAGAGGGCTGTTCATAGTTAGGTTATTGGATTTGTTGTTGTCGTTTTTGCAAGATGACCTTATAGCATTGTGTACTTTTGTCAAAAAGTACATAATGTTCAGTAGCCTCACTTTTATGGTAGGCAATATTAGCAACCATTGATGATCATCATCTTGATTAATTACTTTATTATGGGTTGCAAAATAGTGACATTCTATCATTCCTTTTTCATTTATTAGCTGGTGTACTTCTATAAAGAGAACACCTCTGCATTACCTTGTAGTACAATCCATATAGGGAAAGCAGAATATATGCATCAGCTTCTCTCCAAAGATAACAGTTTTCAAAATAATAAATTAGTTCCCTAGTTTCTTCCAAAGGCTACCAATGATGGCTTTTATTTATTTATTTTTGTTTGTTTGTTTTGGTATCACTGCGAATATATGGATTGAAATATATTTAAATCGATATATTTTAATCCTTTTTTGTTATTCTTACTGATCCTCTTATTTTTCCATCTGTATCCACTGGAAGCCTCTTCACATTGGCTCCCAAGTCCTTTTGATATGTAATGCAAAGTTAATAAACTTTGATAGGTCACACAGAACTTTGATTGTAGACCACCAATGGGTATTCTTGAAATGTTGGGTGTAATTTTCTTTCTGGGTTATTTATTCATTTAAGACATTTACTTAGTGACTAACATTTACTAGAAACTAACAAGAAAGCAGTGAAGCGGCAAATATTTCTCCTTTGGACTATATTTGCACTAATACAACCAATCAAAATAGTAGTTACTGAGAATTTATCATGTGGTTAGTGCTCTCAAAGGTGTTGTGTGTACAGAAAAAATATGGGAGATTAGACCCTATCCTAAAGCTAAACAAATTTCCAATTTGATCAGAGACTTTGCTTCTGGAAACTTTGGATGCCTAGAATTGGTATCATCAATACTTTCACAACTATTGAATGATAAGATATAATGACCATAATATGAAACCTCAAATCTCCTCTTGTAATTTAGGTTATATTAATTTATTCAACTTATTTCAGGATAAAAAAGACAGAATTACATCCCTTACTATCTATTGACATAATTTGTTTTCCTTATTTATACCCCTTCTCATTTCTATATTCTTATATAATTTCATCGATTTGTGTGCAGGTGATCTCTCTTCACTTCAGACAGTTTTATTATGAAACTAACTACTATACACACACACGACTGTATTAGTGTGTATTTGGGATGCATTTTTACGTGTATATGTATGTATATGTAAATTTGGTCCAATAGAGTGGTATAACTGTCTTTGGCCTCCCAGATTATGCATATTAACACATGTTCTAGGTCTCCTGACTCTTCTTGCAGGTGGAAGGCATTTTCAGATGTGATGTAGACCCTTGACAGACAGATCACATCTTGATTTATGGTGTGTGATATTATGGTTGCCATTGTTTCCTTCTAATCATCTCCTATCTTACACTAGTGTCCTTCAAGATATTGTATAAAAGTTTCATTGGTTATAATTTATTTAGTCCTCTGGTTCTACTTTCCATATAGCTTGCACTGTGCTATTGCCTTCAAGCATATCAGGCACAGGAAGTTAATTCTCATTATTATTAAGCCAAATCAGTTACATCTGCCCAAAAATATTGTGACATTTTGTTTTAATAAAACAATCACTTTAGAAATACTTCAAACCTCCTATATGAGTGGGCACATGTGTAAAAATGTATATTAATCTACTCTACCTCTCCTTAGTAATGTTTTCTACAAAGAATCAATCTCAAATTCCTCGTGTTAAGACATTTTACTTGATGATTGTTATAGTGTAGTGCTACTCAAACTTGAGCAATAAACTGGTCAAATTAAGAGGAAAAAAAATGCCTGTGATCAACCAATGACGACAAGTTAATTTTATTAAAAATGACTTATATAAGTACAAATATAAAACAAAGGACACACATTTTGTGGTTAAAGGGCTAATAGAACTATAATACCAAATAATGTTTTCAAATTAAATAAAACACAAGTACAAAAAACAAGGAATAATATTCAATTGTACAACCTTAATGTTACTGCTGATGTTATTTTGGATAAATTAAATGGCCTTTTGTAATGCAAATACAACAGAAGCTGCAATGATACAAGTTCTTTTAGTTACAACTACCTTTTTGTTCTATATGTTGTGCAGTCTCAATTATTTAACTGTTTTTCTCTATTAAAACCTTTGCAAAATACTCATATGTACAATATCACCACGCTTTTGCCATCATGTAGTCCTATGCTTTTGTGTTGTCTGCCTGCACCAATTAATAAAAGTATAGTATTCTATGCTGTTTTTATTACCCCACAATCAAAGGCACAATTTTTTAAGTTTAGGGAACTGAAGTTCCAGGAAAAAAAAATGTTATTTAATTAAAATTATCACTAAGAACAAGAAGTTGTGCCCTTAGAAGTGGGAAAAGAGGTTAACTTGAATATAACGTGCACGGAACTGGGATGACTTTGTTCACACTGTCATTAGAAGAGACCAAATGGGAACTGGCATGCTTGAACAGCCAAGAGAATCTTAGACACAAATGTACATGGACCTGAAAATTACGTAGAAGTACTTGCTTAATGGTGTTTATTCAAATCATTCAAAAAAAGCTCATAACTGCTTTAGATTATCTCAGAGATAGAGTCCATAGATATATCTAAACGGAACTATATAGATATATTTCTTTTTTATTAAAAAGGAAAAATCATGTTATTTTCTTAAACAATATGCTTATTGAAATACACAGAAATTTTAAGTAACATTAATTTAAAGCAGTTATATTGCTGGTGGAATTATGGTACTAATTCATTATTTCATTAAAATTTCATTCAATATTTAACAAAGATTTACTCAGTTTTCTATAACACAAGCATTGTCCTATAGTCCTTGCCTTATCAGAATTTTCTAATGTATTTATAAACACTGCACTTTAAACCTAAAACAAAATGGGTAATGCATGTTTTTAAAATAGCAGTGGGATCATTGCATGCTAAAGTTAAATAGAATGGGTGAATCAAGCATGCCATCAAAAAATCTTTATTAGATGGATATTATATGCTAGTCACTATTCCATACTTTGACCATTTATAAAGTCAAATATTTTCTTAAGTAAAAAAATAAAGAAAGAAATGAGTATCTACCTATACAGACAAAATAAAATGAAAACAAAAAACAATAGCAACAAAAACTAAAAAAACAAATCAAGTCAAAACACTGAAATGAGATACCCTTATGCTTTAACAGAATTTTCTCAGAATGACAGACAATATATATTTTCTTCTTCCATGTTATGTAGATCTCAAAATTTCTGTAATTAACACATATAATTTTATGTGAAAAAAAATTGAACTATACTGTTCAACAAATACATCAAGCCCAATCATATAGTACATCTGATGTTTAAATAGATATACAGATGGTCCCTGACTTAGTTTAACTTACATTTTTTTGACTTTATGATGATGCAAAAGCAAAAAATACACATTCAGTAGAAAACGTATTTCAAATTTGGAATTTTTATCTTTTCCTGGACTAGCGATACGTAGTACAATAGTCTCTAGTAATGCAGGATGGTGGCAGCAAGATGATTACATCAGCCCAACTGTAGGCTAATGTAAGTGTTCTGAGCACAGTTAAGGTAGGCCGGGCTAAGCTAAGATGTTTGGTATTGTTGGGGAGGAAAAATTTTCCTCTTATCTCTCTTAGGTTCTTCAGGCCGATCTAAAAGTTATAGTGACATGAGACAAATTAGCAGGAGAACAACCAATTAAAGTTTGATACTATGTATACCTCCTGTAGACGTGGGAGAGACCCAGGAAAATTATGTAACTTGCCAAAAATGGTGGAAGTCATCACCTTAAATATCATCTGCAGCTAAAGATGAAAGAAGATGTTGAGAATGGGGAGGCAGTTATGGGAAGGTTATCAGGAAAAGCACAGTGAACAAGGATAGGGTCATTATGCAGATGTAAGTCCCTGCCATCTCCAATGACAGTGAAGGCAGGCTTGGTACCATAGGGGAGACACCCTTACAGATGGAGGTTTCCCTTAAAAATTTATTCTTTACAAAGGGTAATTTTTACTTGGTTTTCAGAGCTTCTCTCATATCTACTGTTTCTTAAAATTAACCAGCCTGAAATAATCAATATTCTCAAAGAGGCATATTTTGGGGTGGCAAACTGCTCTCCTTCAGTAGGATAAGTGTTTTAAATGCATTTCAACTTATGTTGAATTTATCGGAACATAACCGCATCATAACTCAAGAGCATCTGTGTGTGTGTGTGGTTTTTTTTACAGACATTGCAATAAATTGATCATGCTTCCCTTCTTGGTATGTTCATTGATGTTTGCATGCATGATTTTATCTATGTGGCGTGACATTCTGAGACCAAACAATAGACCTGTAGATGTAGACCAGAAAGAAATGTTCAGTTGTATCTTTCATGATCATCATTCAATCTCTGACTGAGTTCTTTAATGACCCCAGTATATGAGTTTATAAATGTATAAGTGTAACCTAAGATGAAAGTATGAAGAACTGCCTATTCAGTAGAACAAATGAAAAAGAACTACATGAAGTTATAGGACCAAAGTGTACGTTAAAAGATTTATAAAAAAGACTGCCAAATGGAGAAAAGATAATTGAGTCATAATCCCACTTATTTCAAATGTTATCTATATATTCAAGACTCTGACTCTTGGTCAGTGGGAAAGGCACCTAGAATGAAAGCAAGATCAAAACAGTCTAGAAATTATAAGTATATTTCTTAAATGAAGGGCCTTTTACTTCTAACCAGGAAATATATAAAAAAGAATCTGTTTCTCAGCCTCCTTACCATTTTGGAAATGGTCTGTTCTGTTAGTAGTTAAGAGTAATCACTAATTGAATATATTATGGATTAGAGAATAGTATTTTTAGGAGATAATAGCACAAGAAGAAAAGAAAACCACACTGCTGCTTGCTAGCAGTAGACATGTGTCCAATCATACTGTTTCTATAAAATAACCAGGGAAGCTAATGTCTTGCTGTTATTCTGGCAACTTTATTTCCAGCCTTTAGTGAATATTGATATAAGAGGTTAAAAACTAGCTCTGCTATTCAATAAAATAGTATTTGTTGAAACCAACTTTGTGCCAGAAAGAAAAGACAAATAGATGAATTGGTTACAACTCTCTCCTCAAGAGAGAATTCCAGTTCTGAAAATCACATGGCCTTGACAAACCAGTTAACTTTGAAGTGACCTAACTAACCAATCAACCATACAACAAACAGCAAACCTGGGATTGGATGAGATTACCCGAATCTAGTGGCACCAGAATATAGTTATTAAGAATTGGGTTCTGCGGCCAGATTCCCTAGATTCAAATTATGTGCTTTCTACTTTACGTACTGCATATTTTCAGGCAAGTCACCTACCTTCTCTTTGCCTCAATTTACTCATCTGAGAAGAAGGGAGATTTTTTTTTTTCAATTATACTTGACATTCAGTATTATTTTATATTAGTTCAGGTTTATAGCCTAGTGGTTAGGCATATAATTTACAAAATGATCTCCTGATTAGTCTGGTACCCACCTGGCACTATATATAGTTATTACAATATATAATTTACAAAATGATCTCCTGATTAGTCTGGTACCCACCTGGCACTATATATAGTTATTACAATATTACCGACTATATTCTCTGTGCTGTACTTCATATCCCCATGACTATTTTGTAATTACCAATTTGTACTTCTTACTCCCTTCAACTTTTTTACCCTACCCCCTACTCACATCCCATCTGGCAATCATTAGTTCTATGTATCTATGAGCCTGTTTCTATTTGTTCATTTATTTTGTTTTTTAGATTCCACAAATAAGTGAGATCACATGGTATTTGTCTTTCTCAGTCTGATTTATTTCATTTAGCATAATACCCTCTAGATCCATCCATGCTGTTGCAAGTAGTAAGATTTCATTCTTTTTTATGGCTGAGTAATATTCTATTGTATATATGTACCATCTTCTTCTTTATCTAATTGTCTATTGATGGGCATTTAGGTTGTTTCCATATCTTGGCTGTTGTAAATAGCACTACAGTGAACATAGGGGTCCATATGTCTTTTTGAATTAGTGTTTTGAGTTTCTTCAGATAAATACCCAGAAGTGGAATTGTTGGGTCATAAGGTAGTTCTATTTTTAATTTTTTGAGGAACCTCCAAACTGTTTTTCACGGTGGCTGTACCAATTTGCAGTTCCACCAACAATGCACTAGGATTCCCTCTCCTCCACATCCTTACTAACACTTGTTTTACAAAGGGGATGTTAAGAGTATGAACCTAATAGGATTATTTTGAAAATTAAATGAATAAATGACTTTGAACTATGTCTGGCATATTACTATAAGTTTTACTTCAATTATATACTTTCTCCCTTTATACTTAAGAAAAAATTAATTTCATTAAATGGACATATTTGTAATAACATATTAAAAGTACTGTATAGTTCATTAATTGTGCTTCCTTTTGACATATTAAAAAGAAACCTACCCATCTGCCCCTCCAAAAGAAAACTCCTGTATGCCTTTTTTAAAATATTTTTGTGAATTTATATTGTCTTTAAAAAGTTTATCTTAAGTAACAGGTTTGTTATAACATAGATCGCAATTATAATAATGTAAATTCTGGTTAAAAAGAGTTTATTTAAGTAGCGCATAGAAGTTAAATAAATGTGGCAATGAATTAATCAATAAGATTTTTTTTCTCTGTTTGGAAGTAAACTGCCTCTAGGTTGAATTCATATGTTACGATTGTGAAAGAAAGAAAGTAGGAAATACCTTTTACAGCCCTGTCCTTAATAAATATTAATTGAATGCATGGAAATTTTCCTTGAAAGGCTATAATCTTACTTGAGATTACTTGAGAGGTCAAAATATACCTTCTCTCGGGAGATAAGATTGCTAGGTAATTTACAGATACAATAAAGTATCCTCATCCAGGTAATTGACAGTTCTCAGACAAATCAAGCAGTGGGAGGGATTTCTGTTAGGATGTTAACATCTAAGTTACAGTTAAGTTGGTAGGAGTCTCTGCACTGCCTGGAGACTCAGAGAATTTTCAGTACAGATAAGGTTTTTCTGAGAACTTCAAGGAAATAAAATTTACAGTAGTGATTCATAAGCACTGAGTTTATTGGAGAAAGAATTCACCTTTATTCTTGCCCTTTCGTTTTCTTGAGCTCTTGCTATGTATCGTATTCTTATTTATCTTTAATAAACTTTGTTACTGAAGTAAAATATAAGTAAGAAAAATGCATAAACCATAAATATAGATAACCACCACTTAGATCAAGAAATAGAAAATTAATATATTTGATTTTTACTGCAATCTCTTTCCTCTTACACTGAAAAATCTAAGTTCCTGATGGCATTAATATAATTACATATTTTGTGTATCCTAGGATATATAATGGTTCCAAGAGAACAGTTCTTGAGTTTTTCGATAAAACAAAGTTAGTAATAAGACATTAATAATGATTTCTGCATTTATTTTATTATTATATGTTTGTGGATATTGGCTACCCCCTCTGATGATCAGGCTGCTCTCAATTACCTGCCTGAAGACAGCCTTTCTCTGCAGCTGTGTATTTCTTATCCCATCTGGAGCCTGCACCATCAGACATTATGTCTGCTGTGTTTTTTTCTGCTGTGGCAAATCACAGTTTTCTTTTTGAACTGCTTATTCGTAGCCTTGGTTGCTGATGTCAATCTTTCATTTGTTCTTCATTTTAGGCTGGGCTCTGGCTCTAAAAATGGATTCTCACTGGCTCTCTGTTTTCATTTCTATCTTTCTCTGTTATTAGGCCCTTAAATTACAGTATCTTCCAAAGTTCGAGATGAAAATATCATGAGACTATTACAATAGGTGATAGTGTTCATTGGGGCTTGGTGGTTAATAGAGCTGACTCTGGAATCAGACAAAATAAGGCTTATTTGTGTAAGCTTGACCATGAACTAAGCCTAACTTTCCTACCTACTTATGTCAAAAGTTTTCAATACATGTTAGCCTATGTAATATTTCTTCTACTATACAAATGCACCATGTAGATATTGACTATTTCTGCCTTGTTTAATGCTGTTCATCAAGTGCCTGGCATATATTAGGCACTAAAATATTTGCTTACTGAGTCAAAATAAAATTTAATATGGAAAGCATATTTTCTTAAATTAGCATCCCTTCTCATGACACATTGTTTAAAAAAAATAAAACAGGAGTTTATGGTGACTCTCATATTATGATAGAATGCAAAAAAAGAAAGAAAGAAATATAATATGGTAACAGAAATGATGCCCAACACCCTCTTTGTTGACATTAAAGTATGTTCCTCAGATCAAATCTGTGCTGTTCTGCTCTGGAAAACATAATTTAGATGAGACATGAAAAAAACTGGAGCCTGTCTAGAAAGTAATTGATGATTTTAGAGTGTATTAGCTGTCCTCAAATATTCAAAGAGCTGTTCAGTGGGAAAGGGATGAAGCATATTATTATTAAGGTGAGTAGAAAGGAAAGGGAGATAGGTATCCAATTTAAAACAAACAGGCAAACAAACATGGTAACAGATAAATATGGCTGAAGATAGAAAAGCTTCATCTGGAAGTAGTGAGTTCTTTCTCACTAGGGTGTGGAATAGATGCTTAACATCTATTTATGGAATGCTGCAGAGAGGTTTGGGGCACATATAAGGAATTGGAGAATACTAGGGCTTTTTACAATATTCTCATTCGAGCCTTAGGAATTCTAAGAGTGTTTCAGAGGCCACTTCCAGGGTGAGGAAGGAGCCTGAATTCCTGCTATAACCACCATCATTCTTTTAGCTGAATAGTTAGTTCACTTCATGTTTCATGTTGGACTTCTGCATCACAGTCCATTTGAAGAAGCACTTTCCTTTCAACCCTGAGATCCTTGGTTTCTATGTACTTCTCATAGGTTCTTGGAGCAATGTTATTGGTATTTTTTTATGTAAGAGTGGGAGGAGGGGTAAAAGAATCCTGTTGCACAGAATATGGTTCTCTATGATGAGTCTACAAAGTTCTTAAACTCCGGAAATATCTTAGTAATATATTTCTTAATCTATTAAGATGACGTTAAGCTTCATCCATTTCTAGTATATTGACACAGTTGAATTAGCACATACAAAATGAAAAAAATGATGATAAATGGGTAGGCATGTTAACATGCCTTGCTATACAGCAAACAGTAAGAAGCAGATGGGACAGTCTGAGTAACGCACTGACAGGAGTTTGTGTAGCCAACTGGTGCTGCACCTGTTAACCTGGAAGGAGCTTAATGTAGGGGAACAGCTACTGTCTTTCCATATTTCTTACCGCACACACACAAAAAAGATGTTTTATTACATTCATTGCAACTTCTCCTTGGCAATAAATTTGGTTTACAGCTTCTTCCTAGTTTCCACACATGCTTTCTTGTAATAACATATTGTCTTTGAAAATTCCAACTAATTAGATAATCTGGACTCTTCTATCAAAGCAGTATAAAGTTGTTTTTCTAAAATTTTATCTTAGTTCATTGGATTTAATGATCTATAGTAAATATTTTTATATTGATTCGCTTTTATTTTTTATCTTTTGTTTTCTCAAGCTCTTCGTAAGTGGTGTCTAGCAATGTCTTTCTTAATGTTCCAAACTATTTAAACTGCTTGATATTAACAGTTCTAGTAAATTCTAGTTATATACACCAATGATAATCTTTTATATCTAACTGCTATTCAATAGTCATGTTAATTTTTTTTTAAGTCTTGCACTTTCATCACTATCGTAGACATGGGCAAAGCCTCTTAGTACTAGACATGTATGACTTACTTGGTAATTTTTTGCTGAATGAAGAAAAAATACAGAAATGGATGGTTTTGCCTCTTATACAGCTTATATATCTTTTATAATGTTCATTTTGTATTATGTATTAATTCACTTATGCCCATTTTACTAGTAGAAAACATAAGTTCATCTTTTGCACGTTGAAATGCCCTTTTAGTCAAAAACAGTCTCACACCTTAAGTTAAATTTGAATTTGGAAGCCCTACTAATGTAGTAATGTGAACTTTCAAAATTATTACAAAGCTTATCAATGTGAACTTTAATGTAAGGTAAGAAAAGAATAGGCATTAGTTCCTTACTTGATACCAGAGCTAGAATTTATGACCTGCCAAGTAAAGTAGGTGAATTCACTCATAAAACTTTATTTTTAAACTCAAACTTCTAAATTTTGGGAAATGGGTGGCAGATAGATTTCCAATATGTGAAGCATGAAGCAGTAGGAAAATATATTATGGGCTGTGAAAGATATTCCTGCCTCCCATGAGACTGAGACTTTTAGAATCAACGTGTGATAAAATTGATCTGAACTTTATCTTTCATGCTGGAAACATGTGGCAGCCTGTGATTGCTCTGAAGTAAGCTAAAAAAACAAACAAACAAAAACAAAAAAACAAAAAAAATAACCGCTATCATTCAAAAGTGGTTGGAGAGTTGCCCATTCTTCATTTAGAGAAAAGACTATTACTGAGAATTTAGATTGAAAAAAACACCCCATCAACAGTAAAGTGGCATGGGAGAATGTTTTATCATAACACATTTTGAAGTTTCTACTTAAGGCTATTCTACATGAATATTTGAAAAGAAGAGATGTCAAATATAAAAGTGCAAGAGGCCCCCAGGGTTTAGTATCTTTATTTGCGTTAAGGTTTCTCATAAATAATTCTATTTGGGGATATAGGCTTAAAAGGCAGCTGCTTAGGCTTCCAGTATATATGTAATAAATGTGAATCTTTTTAATATCAAAGTTCCCCATAGGATAGTAAATGGATTTATTTTAAAGAAATATAAAAGTAAAATGAATAAAATATTTCAGGTATCTCAGATCATTGCAAATTAGTCATCAAGTCTCTCTTAGTTTTTCTTAGATTATATGAATAATTCCTTGGGAGAGAGCAAAACTCCCCACAGTGTGTTTCTGAGAACTGGGGGTGGGAAAAATTTCAGATAGGAGCAACTCATGGAAAGAATTTTTCTACTGTCAAGTAATTCGTCTTAAAAGAAGAAAAGCTGATTTTCAATCAGCTTAAAGTAATGGAAGATGTCAAATTTTCCAGGGTTTTTTTGGGTCTTTAATAGCCCACTTAACCTGCTAGAGAACACCCTAGGAATAACAAGTGAATCATCAGGTAGAGTGGCATTCGCGTTTACTTGTTTTCTTCAGTATTGACATTCTTCTCTTAAAATTATATGTATGGAAAAGCTTGTCCTTAGGAGCAGTCTGTTAGAGACAGAAAAAATAAATAATGGTAATAAAATACAAAGTGAGATTGCCTTGGCAAGATTTCAGGAACTCCTGGGCTGGAAAAAATGTGGCCTGAAGGAAGGCTGCTGGTTTTCCACCACCCACATATGTCAGAACGAAGGTGGTGTATAATTAGAAGCCACACATGTTGAAATCCTCACAAGTAATTTCATTCCATGGCCTAATAGCTGAATATTGCTGACGATATAGGAATTCTTTCGCACAAAAGAACTGAGACTCTCTGGACTGATAACTTTCTCAATTCATGGTGTGTGTGGTAATTTTGTAAAGTGGAAAAAAGAGCTGGAAGCTTGATAATCCCAGAAGGTAACTTTCATAACTTTCAGAAGTTTAATCAGTCAAGTAGCATCTGCAAATTGGATAGAATTTAGTGGACGATAGTAAACTCGATTATCTGTCTACTCTCCTTGTATTCCTAGGACTTAGTTTATGGTACATGGTTCATAAAATGATGACTGAATAATAAATACATGAAAGAGTGCACAGATGAATATGTCTCTGGGATTTCAAGACACTTGTGTCCATGCATCCTACACAGCTTTCTCCTATCCTTCTGAATTCATAAAAAAAAAAAAGTGTGTTTGTTTGACTGTTTTCTGTAACATCTGATCTTAGAAAAATAGAACAGATAATTCTAATGCATAGAAAGTACGGTGAATGAAAATTAAGAAGACTAAGGCCAAATTATTTAAACTTTCTGAGACTAAGTTCTCACCTGCAAAGGGGGCTGGTAATACTTGTTTTCTTTGCTTATGGTGCTCCCAGAGTGTGCTGTTCAGGAAATATATCACCGCATGATAGATGGCCATACTGAGTATAGTCTCCAGTCACTTCCTTGCATAGTGCAAACGTAGTGATCCTCCTAAACACACAGGGTAGTGCAATAGATAAGAACGTGATCCTGATTTGAATTTTATCTTTGCTACTTACTAGCTCCATAATGGATATATTATTAAACTCAAGGGGTTCATTTTGCCTGCATGCATTAATAGCCAAGAGAGACACGAACAGGAGTTTGCAGCAAAAAAAATGTAGAGGTTTATTTAAGGAAATGGCGTCAAGGCCAGAGACACAGATGAGCTAGTACTCAAAAAACTGGCTCCCCGATGGCCTCTAGTGGATAGGTTATATAGGAGAAGACTCATTAGTCGTAGTAGCTAAGGGAGTCGGGGTTGTGGGCTCTACAGATTGGTCAGGGCTGGGGTAGGAGGCAGTTGATCATTGTATTAGGTCCTGATGTCAGTCATGGCATCATTCTTTGTGGTTTCAAGGGGATGCTGGTAGAGTTGTCCGCCTTCATGGGTTTGGAGCTGCAAGATAATATCTTTAGTTTGACCAAAACTGTTTCTGTGGTTCACAGACTTGAGGCTTTGTTTGTAAGACTGATGCTGACCTAAGGGTTTAATGTGTAAGGGAGTGGTCGTGCAGTATGCAGAAGGGTAAGGAAAGAAAAGACCCAAGTGAACCCAAGGCCAGTCTGAATCAAGGAGAAAGAGGAGAGAAAAGGTCATTTTAAAGAAGTGAATATTTATATGGTTACAGTTAGTTCATTGCTCATCTGTTAAATGGTGTTAATAGAATATTTATTTCTATGATCATTAAATAACTAATACATACAAAGTACCAAGAATAGTGTCTGGCTATGCTCAATAAATCACAACTGTTGCAGTTATTATTGCTTATTATATATTTGTTTTTGTACCTTACTTAAACCTGTAGATGATCACCAATATCTACATAATGAAATCTAACTCCCAAGCATGGAATACTGGTTTATTAAAATCTAGCCCATGGTTATAGTTGTAGCTTCATCCTCTACAGCTCCTCACTGCACATTTTATACTCTGGCAATACCAGCTCATCTCTAATTCCTCCTATGTACCACCTACCTATGTTATACCTCTGCATCTTTGCACAGGCTGTTGACTCTACCTAGAGTGTCTTACTGTTGCCCTAAGAAACTTCTGTCTTGTTTCTGAGACTATTGGTCTTCACCTTGTGCCATTAGGTAAATTCAAGAAGGCTGGCTTTCCAAGCACTAGGGGTGATTTTTCATGATGGTTCATGACAAGTCAATGCCAATAGCTTCTGCTATCAGTCATATCTCTCCGAGTAGATGCTCTTGGAGCCATTTGACAAGGTGACCTTTTGTTGCATATATTGCTGAGCCTTTCTTTCAGGGGCATATTCAACAAAAGTAGGTTTTTGATTGCTGTAGAATTGGCTGTTACATTGCCCTTTTTTTTCAGACTCTGTTCAGAAAGCAGTGGAAAGTAATACAAATTCATCTGACTCTGTTAAGCATAGACAGTAGTCATCAGTGCTTTTAGAAAATGCCTCTTCACTCTTTACTATTGTGTTTCCCATCTCAAAGATTTTACTTGGACTAAAATATGAAATAGAATAGGCAGCACTTTGAATGTAAAGGAGAATTGGGAGACAGTAACACAATGGTGGCACAATAGGGAATGAAACCCTGTCCCAATCTCAGAAACAAAGTGGAATACCTTTGCTAATTTTTACACGCATTATTAAAAAGAGAACAAAGTGTCCTTGGGTGGTTCACTCTTTCTCAGTAATTCTCTGCCTCACATTGAAGCAAGCTTGTGTATAGCCAGATTTTCAGTGGGAATCACAAACATCTGTCTGTCTGTCTGTCATGTGTGTGTGTATGCGTGTCTGTGTGTGTGCATAAATTAAGTATTTACTTGAAGCAAAGACAGAGCATCACAACTTCAAACGTATTGTTTTACTTCATATATACTTTATCCGTAGGTTCCACAGTAAGGAAATGGGTGCATTTTCAGTTCCATTTAGTTTTACTTTGTTAATTCAACACACTATCGAAAGATTTTATATTTAAATCACAAACACTTTCTTAAAATGGTTTGTTTGATGAATACATAGAAAGTTATGGTTTAATAAAAATACATTTTTGATTTTTTTAAATATCGAGGTAAAACTTGCATTCATTTCTTTCAAAATGATGAAATTTTAAGCAACTTTCCTGAATTTTAATTTTGTCACTTCTAAAATTAAGATAATTATAACTAGATATTCAGGTTGGTTGTTTTCATGCATGATTTAATGTTAAAGGGCTTTTGAAAATGTAAAATGCTGCATAAATATTATTGTCATGTTTAACTTTGTTCCAAACACACTTTGGGGAAAATAGTAAAGTGATCGATGGCACAGTGACAACATTCTCATTCCTTATCAATCATATATTATAGTTTAACCTTGGTGAAGTTATTTATGTATTTTTACCTCACTTACTTCCTCAGAATAAAAGATTAGCCTTCCTTAGAATCTAGGAATATGGAATTGCCAAAAACCCTCTTTAGCCACCGATATGTTCACTGCTAATGCTTTTAATAGAAGTAATCTGGATATAATTAAGCAAGTAAAAAGTGAGAATGAACACCTAGGAGAAAACCTACTATATTCCAGATTTCATGCTCACTTATTGGATGATTCAAGCTAAATCTCTTCCATAATGCCCAGGCGAAAGAAATGTCAGTTATCTTTATTTTTCTAAATCAAATTGAGTATGCTGCTAAAGCCTCACTTGCCGGGGCAGACAGAAATACAAGCTGTTGTGTTTTAAACTGTCTAGCCCCTTCTCTGGAATTTCCAAAGAATCTGGTGGGCTTATGTGACATCCAGAGAACAGGGAGAGGACTATAGCCCTTAATCTATCATTGTCTAAGCAATTTGATTCATTCCTTGTCTACTAAATGAGGGTAGAGGGATCCTTTCTCAAGGCCAAGAAAGATTTTAATTATCTATACACTCTCTTTCACTCAGTCAATTCTGAGCAGGGTTCCATGTTTTACTTAAAGTGACAATTCTAATAGATTAATTTCTGAAAGCGGTATTAGTAGAACAACAACTAATTGTGTGTCTTTGTGCAACCAGATGTAGGATATAATTTCATACTGGTTAATTGAGGGAGACAAACTACATTGCACATTTCCTTGAGTCTGTTACACCTAAACACAGCTTAAGATTCTGTTTTCCCTCTAAAACAACTTCCTAAATAAGCTGGTTTTCTTTCTTCCCACCCCTCATGTCTTTATGCATTCTTCTGCTCTTCCTTAACTGAATACCCACATTAGAAGCCTGGGCAAAAAGTTTTATTGTTGGAATTACAATAGTGCAATAGTTTATATTATCTTAATTTTATCATTTCCCAAGGCATTTTGAAATGTTATGATAACATGAAAAATTTATGACTTTCCCCAATGAAAAGTTAATTAACAATTGCTTTCATGCTTTGATGAACAGCTTCATAACTGAATTATTACTAGGCGCTGTTTGGATTTTTTTTTTCCTTAGTTAGATGGTTAAGTAATGCTAAATTCAATCACCTTTGGTCTAATGCTGAATTAGACCATTCTTCGGCAACCTAGATAAAACTAATTTTATTTTTTGTTGATTATTGTTGTTTAATTTATAATTCCATGAAAATCGAATGCAATTTGGATTGTTGTCTTTCAGAGTCATTAAGAAGGAAACTGGCTTCAAATGTTGTCATGAATCCCATTTTAAAATTAGAGATGTCAATTTTTATGGACAGAAAGTAAGGAGAAAAAAAAATAAATATGACTTCACTTTTGAGACTGTTTTTTTTTCATTCTTGAGTTAGGCTGAAGGCCAGATCTGTAATTGCTCAAGTATATACTTTTTAAAATTTACTCAAGGAAATCTGGATAAATTTTCCAAAAGGCAATTAAAGGTTCACAGTTGAAAAATTATTCTTCTTCATAAGTATTAGTGAGTGTAATGGTTTCCTGGCATGGGGGATATGCTGAACCATATATTGAGAGCTGCAGCTCCAGGCAAAATTAAACTTGTGTTTTTCAAAGATACTGGAATTAGCTTGTTTACCAATTTGTTACTAATTTATTATAGCAGCTGTATTTGAAAAATATATAAACCTTAAATTTTAAGCTTAGAAACTTTCTTTCCTGCATATTCTAACAAGTCTAGTGGTTCTCTACCTTTGCTGTTAATTGAAACTTCATGAGATAAAGATGCCTGGATCCCACCTTGGAAGATTCTGATTTAATTGGTTTGAGAGGAAACCTGGTCATTGGATGTTTTAAAGCTCTCTGGGTATTTGTAACATGCAGGAAAGGTTGCAAAACCAGTGAACTTGTAAACAATATACCATTTCTTATATAAAAGCCAGACGATCAAAGAATATTTAGACAAATAAGCAAAACAAAAAAAAAAGTCAAAGCAGGCACTTCATAAGCATATGTTTGCTATAACACATCACTGAACATGATTGTAAAACTTGGTACGCCAATTTTTTTGTCACAAAATGCCTAGAAGAATTAATTGTAATATAGTAAAATCACCAAGCCATTTAAAACAAATAAGAAAAGTCAATTAGTAGATCATATAGCATAATCTTTAGGTAATATAAGAAATTGGCTTTCAATTTATATGGTAAACATACATTGCTTTCATAACAAAAAGAAAAAGTAATGTTATTTTCTTAAATAATTTTGAAAAGTAGGCTATTTAGAAATTAATGGAAGAAAACCCTACATTAGAACTTCCGGAATAAAAACGAAGCCATAATCAAAAAAATTCATAACCTTAACTGTTTTTAGTGTTGAAATAAAAGTGAAAATAAGAGAACTAAACATTTGCTTTTAAAAGAAATAAAAAAGAGGTAGGAGAAATACTTTCAAAAATATTTTATAGACAAATGCTTTCAAATATCCAAGTTGAATTATCTGTTTAAAAAATTCTAAACCACAATAGTTTTAAAACTTCTATATTCATATTCTAGAGTTTGCATAGTCTTGATTAAGAAGTTTGGGGTGAAAAGGACAAAGATTGAAACTGAGATACCAGTTCCAGGAAGACAAATGTTAAAATCCTATAAAATATAGCAAATTACACCAACAAGGGACTAAATCACCATGCTTAAATTGCATTTATCTCAGGAAAACAGATATGCTCAATATAAGAGAAAAATATATATATATGTATTTTATAAATTATTAAAAAGTATTGATTAAATAAAATAATATCTTTCTGATTTAAGAGTAGAAATAAACAAAAACTTTTAATAAGCCTGACAAATAATGTCTATCAAAACAACAGCAAAATTTCTAATAGATGTTGAAATATTAGAAGTATCTCTATCAAAATGAGAAACACAACCAGAATGCCCATCAAATGCTCTTTTAATACTATTCTGGATATTCTAGCCAATGAACTATACCGAAAATTTAAACCTTAAAATTTTTTTCTAAAAATAAGAAATATAAGTATTTGAAAAGAAAATCAAATTACTCATATTAAATGTTATTATTGGCCACTTGGACCTTGTCAACAATGATGGTAAATATTCAGTCACATAACTGGCTAAGGATTAAGAAATACTAGAAATAATTAGATAGATATCAATTAAATGCAAGCTTTCCTACATGTTAGTAACTGTTTAGATGACCTATTAAAAATCAAAGCTCTCATTTTCCACGGTAAAGATTTGAAATGTGAAATTACTATAAATTTGCTTAGCATGATATTTGAAAATTCACGAAACTTTACTAGAAAACATAAAAGGATATTTGAATACATGAACAGATATATACAATATTTCCTTATGAGAAGGTAAATATTTTGGACATATAATTTCTCCCCAAATTAACCTAAAATATAATAGGAAAACATCAATATTAAGTTGGGGAAGGAGCTGGGAGGGCTTTGTATGTGATAAAAATTACTCTAAAGTTCATCTGGCAGCAATGTAGATAAGACGTAATTAGAAAATGTTGAAAAACTTAAATGAAACATTTCATTTGTCCATCTTGATATTAAAATGCAAAGTAAAAATCCCACTAAAAGAATATGCGAACAGATTAGTGAAAGAAGGAAGTCTCAAGATAGTATACTCAAGTATATGTAATAAAAATGACATTTCAAATCAGTGGGCAAAGATGGATTATCAAAGAAGTGGTTCCGGTAATCATATAAAAAGTCAGAACTGTGCTTCACATAATGAAGTAAATTAAATTTTGGCTAGATAAGATATTCAAAATACAAATAACTTTAAGAATCCCAAAGAACAGAAGAACAATAAATATTTCTACAATGAGGTGATGGAAAATACTTCTCTAAAAGTGACAACAAAATCAAATTTTTAAATGGAAATACACATAGATTTTTTTTAAATCTGTAGATCAATAACAATAAACTGAAACTGAATCTTACAAATCAATTAAGAAAAGGCACTGCACTGCCTAATTTAAAATATATATATATGGAGCAAAGAATTGATATAAAATCCAAAGGCATGAGAGAAAATGTTCAACCTTATTTATAATCAAATAAATGAAAATAAAAATAATTTGTCTTTTTTATCTTGTACACTGACAGGAGAGCAGTCTTGTAATATTTATCAGAATCCTGAACACTGTGCACCCACTTGACTGAGCAATAGCATTTCTAGAGAATTATCCAAAGGAATACTTAAGTCTGTGTGCAAAGATTGAGTTGTACAAATATTTTTTTTATAACAAAAAATGAAAGTAACACAATGACCGTCATGAGAAAACTTAAGATAATATCATGGCACGTCTTTAAAGAATATAAATTTAAAATAAAATTTTAGAAGCAATTGCATTGATATTAAAGGTATTCCAAATACATAAATGAAAAAAAAAACAGACTATAATATGTAGCATACATACATATAATGTTATAGTATAATCTCATATATATGAGATTTATATATGAGCATATATCAAAATATAAATCTTTGTTATCTCTAGGAAGTAGATTTATACATAATTGTAATTCTCTCATTTTCATTTACCAGGATTTTAAAAAATGTATACGTTGGATATTAATAAATGTGAAATTGTTTGAAGAAATGTTTTTAATTTAAATCAAATTATTATCTACAAAGTTGTTAATCTAAATGTGAGAGGCAACGGGGTTTAGTTGAGATCCAAAAGAATAGCTATTTGGGAAGCACTGATTCAGGCAGAAACCCAGATAGTGTTCTGATGAGGAAGTGAAGGCAAGGGGTAGTTATGAGACAAGGAAGAGAGGTAATTCTATGAATAGAAAGAAGGCATCTCTATGGACGTTCATAAATTATAATAGGAATTTCTAGCGAAGCAAATAAACTTGCATAGTTATACTAATTCTAAAGAATTTTTTAAATTTTCAGTCCAGTAACCATGTCTGCTTTTCTGTTAGCATCGTAAACAGTTGTTGGGGACACATTATTGCTTTAGGCCCAGTCCAAGGGTTATTTTGCCCAGTTTTAACATTCCAAAGGTTTGAGAGTAAGAGGCAAGGCAGTTCCTCTGTAATGGCAGCTCCGACTTCATTTTGAAGTGGCTTCACTTATATAATTTTTCACACATGATTAAAGTACCATTTATTTTACAAATTCTTTTATTTAAACATAATGTGTCCCTTTCCCATTTGTCACTCCTAAGAGGCAGATACTTTGAGTCGTTTTATTTTTTTAATGCTTACCTTTTTCAAATCTTTAATAACATGTTCGTATCTCTAATTTTTGTTTTATTTTTCATTGCCTATAGTCTTTCTCCTATGAAATGAAAAAAAATTATCTTGTTTATATACACTCCACATACTTCTTCTATTAATTACTTTCTCATTCTAAATGCAATCCGTAAATCTTTTCTTTTTCTTTTTTTAAACTGTCAGCGGTATCTTTAAATACCTCACATGGTAAATGGAGATTTTAATGGCCCTACAAATTTCTTCACTTCTATTAACTTTCTTCTCCCCAATTCTGTAAACTCTACTTTTAATTTTATATTGAGTTGCATTTCTTCTTTGTTCTCTAACTATAATTAGGTCTCTTATGTTTTGTCAAAGATTCATTCTAAAAATTCAAAACATATAAACAGCATGCACATTATAATGACACCATAAATATAGTTTATTGTAGAGGCAACTATGGTGTTGGCCTTACATTTCCTTTCCTACCGGTTCAATGACAGGTTACCTCTGCTACTTTATTTTTATTTATTTAGTTTTTATTTGGGGGAGAGTTTTCTCCTCTCTCCCTTCAGTATTTTTTTTTTTTATTTTATGGTGACATTGGTTAACGAAATCCAGTAAGTTTCAGCTGTACATTTTAACAGTAAGGCATATATCTATGTACGCTGTACGCTAACCTCCTATAGTTAGATTTCTTTCTGTCACCACATATTTGACAATAAAATGCATAGAAGAAAACATAGGAACTAAACTCAAGGACCTTGGACTTAAAGAGGATTTTATGAATTTGACCTCAAAGGCAAGAAAAGTAAAAGCAAAAATAAATGAATGGGACTATGTCAAACTAAAATGTTTCTGCACAGCAAAAGAAACCATCAACAAGATAAAAAGACAGCCATCCAAATGGGAAAATATATTTGCAAGCAACACTTCCGATAAGGGCCTAATATTCAAAATATACAAAGAACTCATACAACTCAATAACAAATACAAAAAACCAAAAAACAAAAACAATCAATCAAAAAATGGGCAGAGGACTTGAACAGACACTTCTTCCAAGAAGACCTCTTTCACATTAAGGAGAATGTTCCAGTCTTCAAGTTCAAATGGATTCTCTTTTCTTTGCTCCATGAATCTCTCAAATTCAAATAACAACACAGAGGTTTCTGAGTCTCCAGAGTCTTTATCTCCTAGATCTCTTTCTCTCTTTCTCTGAATCTGTGTCTTTATTTCTCTTTCTCTCTGAAACTTGTGCACGCCCATGTCCCCCCCGGCCCCCACACACACACACACATCCACAGGTCCCAGGGGATAGGAGAGGAGGATCCGATTAAATAGAAAAGAAGAAGAGAAACTTCATTGGGAACATTCATCTTTACTGTCTTATCTCATCATATTCCTTTTGGGGGAATTTTTTGTTTTGTAGTTTCAGTTTGGGTGTTTATTTTCATCCATCATATTAAAAAAAATGTTTAAACTTTTTTTTAGGACAGTTTAATTTCACAGCAAAATTAAGTAGAAGGTACAGAGAGTTCTCATATACCCCCTGCCGCCACACATGCATAACCTCTCCTATTATTATCTCACCAGAGTAGTACATTTGTTACAATTGATAAACATACATCATAATCATTTAAAGTGCATAGTCTACATTAGATTTCACTCTTGGTGTTATACTTTCAGTGGCTTTGGACAAATGTATAATGACTTGTATCTATCACTATCCTGAAAATCCTCTGTACTCTGCCTATTTATCCTTCTACCTACTCCCTCATCCCCCCACACTCTATCAACCACTAACATTTTTATTGTCTCTATAGTTTTCTCTTTTCCAGAATGTCATATAGTTGAAATCATACAGTATGTAACCTTTTCAGATTGGCTTCTTTCACCAGGTAATATGCTTTTAAGCTTCCTCCATGTTGTTTCATGGCTGGATAGGTCATTTGTTTTTAGGGCTGAAAAATATTCCATTGTCTGTATGTACTGCAGTTTATTTATCCATTCACCTGCTGAAGGATATCTTGGTTGCTTCCAAGTTTCGGCAATTATGAATAAAGTTGCTATAAACATCCATGTTCAGGCTTTTGTGTGGGTAAAAACCAAGGCGCATGACTCCTGGATCACATGGTAACAGTATATTCAGTTGTGTAAGAAACTTCCCAACTGTATTCCAAAGTGGTTGTACCATTTTGCATTTCCACCAGCAATGAGTGAGAGTTCCTATGGCTCCACATGCTTACCAGCATTTGGTGTTGTCACTGTTCCAGGTTTTGAAACACTCAGCCTTTAATAATATCTTATCATATTCCTTGGGGGAGGGGATATTTTTGTTGTTTTGTAGTTTTGTTTTTTTTTCCTTTTTTTTTTCTAATGTGCTGCAGAGTAGGGAAGAAGAAAGAAGGTCAAACACCTTGTTGAGAATATGGAGTTTAAGTCAGAAGAAATATTGGAGAGATATTTTAAAAATGGAGATGTATAATATTGAATTTAAGGTATAAACTATATGGCGCTGCAATATATAGCTAGTAGCCAATAATTTTTTGTGCGTGCAAGAGAAACCAATAATAGATCAATTCCATCTAACAAAGAGAAGGACAGGATTTATGTAGGAGAAAGAGGAGAGAGAAGAAAGTATCACAGACATTTGAGAATGTTGAAGTTTCTTTCCTTTTTCTTTGGAAAGGTGCTTATTAGCTGACAGCAAGCAAAGAGGTCAGTATCAATGTCTACTAACCGAAGATTACCATGAATATCCCTGTTAGCCAACTTACCCCCCTCACATACGCACACACACACAAAACAAAGAAACCTCACAGCTTCATTTAGCTTGCTATATCAAGTAAGAACTCAGTCTGTGGAAACCATGGGGCATTTCAGTAAGAGAGAATGGGGATGGGGATGGGGATGGTTGTTACAGAATTTAGGCAGATGTTGAGAGATTCTAAAGAAGGTTTTTGGAAGTAGAAGTAAGTTCTGAATTACATGTTGTCAAGAGGTAGAGGCAATACTGTATTGGGTATTTTCATTTTTCTTTGAGAGGTGGGAAGATTAAGAAGGGGCTAGAATTGTCACTGGTAAAGGAGCTACAGTGAGTTCTGTTAGTCAAGAGAGGGGATGGCCGATTTAATTATTTTCTTTGTTGAGAAGTGGACTCGTCTCTACCTAGTTTCAAACATGGTCAGAGTGGCATTCTATGAACATTTTTATTTCTCATGAATGTTATTTGTCTTCAGTTGGAAACATTACAAACTAGCTGCCAGCAGGGCTGTTTTTCATTTTATCAGTCCCTCCTTTTGGCCAAGGGAAGACAAGTTCAGCCCAAAGAACATTGATCTATAGGGGTGCAACATATCAAGTCACGGCATTCTGCCCTTGAACTGTTAGACCAGTCATTAAGGGCAAGGGCCCCAGCCCCAGGCTGCAGACCTGTACCAATTTGTGGCCTGTTAGGAACTGGGCCACACAGCAGGAGGTGAGCAGCAGCAAGTGAGTAAAGCTTCATCTATATTTGCAGCCACTCCCCAGCACTAGCATCACCACATCAGCTCCACCTCAGATCATCTGGCATTAGATTCTCATAGGAGCAACAGTCCGTGGTGCCAGAAAGGTTGGGGACCACTGATCAAGGGAATCATTTTGGTTGTTCAAGGATGCATCAAGAGATTGTGGCAGTTTACTCAGACATGTTCAGGACAAGCTGTTTCTGTTTCGTGCCTGCCAATGTCTTTTGATAGCGTTTATATTTCAGTTATGCCTTCTCCCTCGTCAAGTTTTTCTGAACAGATGCAAAAGCAGGCTCTTAGCCTCATTTCCCTCCAAATACAAATCCCGAGTGTTTACAGATAGCATGTTTACAGATAGTTTACCATAGAATATTTTCCTTTTTAGCAAGGATGGCTCAACTGTCCCCGGGGCCCACCTGAGGGCCTACAGAAGATCCACCTCAGAATGGTCCACATGAGACCCAGAAGAGGGGAGTCTTTACCCACTAGCCCATCTCCCATGCCAAGAATCACTCCAAGAGTTAACCCCCTTGCCCTTCCAGGTGTGTGGATTTTCCAGAATGGCTGAGTGACCACCCATTGGTGTCTCTTGCTTGGCAGATGTTAGGCATTTCACCAGTATGTGAGGGATGAATAAGTAAATGGGGGAAAAAATACTTTCAGCATTTTGCTCCTGTTGAGTTTTCAAAGACATATGACAACCATGTTAGCAGGACTGGGTCCCACAGAGGTTGCCTCATATCGATACAGCAAAAATCCTTAGAGCTCACAAAACTTGCATGGCTTTACTTAGATGTCTCTTGCTTCTTAGACCTTATATTAATAATTCTAACATTTTAAGAATAATTTCCAAACATCATAGACTTTCCTCCTATTGATATACATATCAAAGATGGATATGTCTATGAGGAAATGAGGTTCTGTTTCTGTCAGCATCCTTCAGGATTGGTCTCCTGTGTCTCAAACTCTGGTTGGGGGCTGAGCTGGAGTTCTACCTGGCTCTCTCAGGCTGCAGAAACTGAAGACACTTTCTGATATTTTGGGTGAAGACCCTGGTCAAGTACGTCTCTCTACAGACCAAAACCACTTTCAACCCAGTAATAAGAATCATAGCGAGAAAGAAGAGAAACTAGCTTGGTCTTGTTTCTGTGCTCTTGAATTGGCTGCATATTTTCTCAAGAAGCTTCTTCAGGATAATGTACCTCTATTTTTCACAGTATAACTCCAGGAAAACTCTGGACAGTAAAGCTTTAGCATTCAGCAGATTGAGAAAGACCAGCCAGAATTTAAAAGGAGCCCAAAGTATGATTGAAACTGGTAATGTACATCATGGCTGGACCAGACTTTTCTCTTGCTCAAAATAGTCTTATTTGTGAATAATTTTCTTCCACTTCAAAGTATCTCATAATGTACTCTTTCATTCAAAATGTTAATTCTCCCTCCTATTGTAATTTAACCATACTCTAATCATTTCTAAGTTAGAAACATGTTCCTTAGTGAAACACTTTGGAAGAGCTGAATTAAGTAGAGTGGGTTTCTCTGATTTCTTGTGTAATCATTAATAGAATTGTCAAGGAAATACTTTTTCAAAGTCTGAAAAAATGTACATGAAAAATTTTCTTTTGTGTAAACTAAATGTTTTTGGCCAGATGGATGTTTACATCTCAGTAATTAAAATAAAAAAAGTATAATGTATGTATGCATTCCCAAAATGATATTTACATAAATGATTGAATAGTCAATAAAAGCTCAGTGCAACTTTTTTCAGGTAAAAGGGAAACTTTGGAGTCTTAGTCCTGGGTTACTAGCTAAGTGACCTTGAGTAAATCACAAGTGTCTGCATCTTACATCAAATATGAGTCCATTTATAGCAAAATTGGTAGAAATCAGATCCAGAAACACAAAGAAGATAATAGCAAAGAAATTGTACTTGAAGAAGAGAATATCAATGTGAATGGAACATTGAAGAGGTCAGATAGTCTCAGGCTAGTTTCTCTCCCACTGCTACTATCTAACTTCCCCTATAGCTCAAGGGACTATCTACTCAGTGTAATTTATGGTCTCCTTAGCAAAAACAACATTTGTAAGGAGTCATCTGCGAGCAAGACTAGCTAAGACTTTCCTGTCTTCAAAGTTGAGAGAGAAATCTGCAGTTAGTTCCAAATTATTTCTCATTTATGAATTTAAAATAGAATCTACATGCGGTCAACTTTTCTTACTGAATCCAATTTCATCCCTTAACATAAAGCTTTGTCCTTTTTTAGTTTCTTCTGGACTTCTCATTGTGTTATTATTATAATTATTATTATTTGTTATTTAAAACAAATTTAAGTATTTAGTGTGAACTGTTCATTATTGTTCAATGTCATTTTTAAATGTGAATACAAGAATGTTTAACTTCTCAGAATCACTAAAATTAAACAATTCATATTTCATACATCATTCATGCATATGTATTTTGTTCTTGCCAGAAAAATGGAAATGCTGCACAAAACTAACTCAACTGTTTTTTATTTCACTTTTTCATATGCCCAGATTTTATTGGCATTCTCTACTTTTGGCTTACTGATGAGTAAGGAAGGACTGAAAGGAAAGAAAAGGAAATGAAAATTGTATTGCCCTATTTTTCCCTTTCTATGTCATCATTTTCAGTGTATGTGGTTGCCTAGTACAAGTAAGGAACACAAGTAAGAAAGGGTATAGTAGAGTTTTTTGGTCATTAGTGTTTCTTAGAATGTCATTCTCTTCTACCTGCATTTAAAGCAAGCTTTGGTTCATATGGGAGAGCATATCTTTTCATGGCTGTCTATGCCCCTGCTTATTACACACTTGCTTGTACTAGCTTGGAGTCTCACTGAACTCTTATGCATTGTGGTTCCACAAGAATTTTGTGCATATACAAATGACAAATATGAATGGAGCAAAAAAAAAATGGTGGATTCATATATTAAGTGTATGCTCCATTGCCCCATGTGACTTTACATACAAAACATGAATTCAAAGATAAAATTCAAAATTTCAGAATGACAACAGCATCGTGTTGAACCAAGCATGGAGCTCTTCTGAATGCCGGGCCCTATGTGACAGCACAGGTCACATGCCCATGATGCCAGCCCTTTTGAAGTATCAAAATTTTATGTGAAGTGCTGTGCTCAATAAAAGGAAACAACATTTTTTGGACTTTCTCAGAACCCTTACTATGCCTATATGCTTCAGAATCTCCAAAAAGTAATAGAAAATTTAATGTTCACAGTCTTCAAGAGTGAGAAAAAAGGGCAGAACGTCTGGAGACAGAACCTCACGTGAATCATTTTATTCACTACTGAGCTTCTTGGCTTTGCCAATATGTGCTCCAGGGATGACCCAAAACTGTTTCATCCTTATCAAATTCACTAAAGATTTATGGATGTATCAGCCAAGTGTCAATGTGGTAATGGACAATGAAAAATAGGACTGCCTACTGGTTCAAATTTGTGTATTGCATATCAATAGATACCCCACCCCCACCAATACACACACACACACACACACACACACACACACACACACCGAGCCATTTAATCAGGAAGCTAAATTATAATTGGAAGATTTTTGGTGAGTATAAAATTCAAGCACAGTGAAAGAAATATTAATGAAATAATAGAGTTTTTTTCCAACATAGATACCTGTAAATGGTATTCTATTTGTGATTGTAAATATATACACTCATTTTATACATTCTGAAAAACATGTAGTTACCCACAACTCAACTCTTCTTTGTGCTAGGCACATGACAACTGCCCTTTCTCTGCTCCTTGATAAACATTTGCTTTTTCTTGAGTATTTTAGAAGCTGTCAGTATTTTCAGATTTTTGCCAAAGGTTACATCTTCTTCTCTTAAGTGTGGGGAAATTTGTTAACCAGTCATTTCGAATTGTTTTTCTATCATTTATTTTTCTAAGTATCAAAAAATTGAACATTTTCCAAAATATATTGTTATTTGATCTATGGACTGCTCAGAAGCTATAGTCTACATAGAGAAAGAATTTTTAGTTTTAAATATAATAGACTTGGATTGACAGAGTAAAGACAAAATAATAAATTATGCCTACCCATTTTTGTAATAGCCAAGTGCAATTTAAAATTAAACACACACACACACACAGCCTTAATGATTTTTAAACTCTCATATAATTGACTAATTCTACAGTAACTGGGGTTGGTAGTAACTAAAACCTGTTACATTCCTAATGATGCCCAATGAGCCATGGGAAATGAATAGGTGGGTACAGTCTCATTGATAGAAAATAGTTGTTTGTTACTGACTTGTCTGAGAGGAAATGAACACTTTCATTTATCAGGGACAGGGTATAAACTGTTCCTCACTGAAGCATTTCTAAAAGCTCTATGCTCCTTTGAATACTGATAAGGGCTCTAAAATTGAAAATAAAATATGCAAGTAATCTGGACTATCACAGTTATTTTATGAACTGCTGGTATTTCTTTTATTCCTTTCATAAATATGATTTCCCAGGCCCCAAACCCAATAAATTCTATAATCTCTATTTTATATAAACTTATCAGCAAAGTAACATACAGTTTCCTTTAAAAATGTAAATTAGTAATAAAATCAGAATTAATGCGAGGTTCATAGGAGCACATCTTAAAGAGAGCCACAAAAAAACCCATAGTTCTCAAATTTGGCTACACATTGGAGCTCTTACAAATAATGGTGCCTGAGTCTATTTCCAGAGATTCTGACTTAAGTGGTCTGTGATTCCAGCATCTTGATTTTAAAAGTTCCCCAGGTGGTTCCACTGTGCATCCAAGATTTAGAACCACTGTAAAATGAAGGGAATTCAGGGTTCACAGATAAACAACTCCACTACTTTCTCCAGCTTCTTTAAATAATCATAACTCCTAAATTCAATTTTTGATAGTCCCAGAGGTGGTGGGTAGCTATTTTACTAGAAGAAATCGGAACAATATTGATTCACTTCAGTGTTTACTGTTAGTTGTCGTAATGAAAAGAGAAAAAGAGACTAGACTCTTCATATTCAGTTATGGGTTGTGTAAACGTGTGTTAAACAATAGAATGACTGACTTTCTCCATTCATTCATTCATTCATTCATTCATTTATTCGCTGTCTCTGTCTAGGGGAGTGGGGAAATGGTGATACTTTAAGTGTGTTTACTTTAACGAATCCCTGGTAATGTGTAATGTGTAACTTCCATTCACTCTCCATTCTTTTCTACCATGCGTTGTGTCCTGGAGGCAGCCCTTTAAGAAGTGCATCAAAGAGTTCCCTTGCCCTCTGGTTTCCATTTGAGAGACCAGGCAGGAACTCAGTGGGTAGGAAAACAATGGAGTATTTGTTTTCCTGGCTCTTATAAAATATCAATAGATGAGCTATGAGCCTCTACCTAAGACTTCTATTTGACAGCTCTCTCTTGCATCTCTATTGGCTTCTGGCTCCCCAATTCAAGGAGCCTCCTTCCCTTGACCCATTAGGTTGAAGGTCAATTCATTTTTTTTCTTCATCCCTTGTGGGTTTTCTTAATGCTGCTCACATATCTGTTGATAACCCCTGTACTAAACTCTCCTCAGATACCTCTTGATTGGGAAACCCATTCTTTTTCTGCCAGGACCCTGATTAGTCATTTGGGGAGAATTTGTACACACTACCCTCTTATAGAGTTGACATGCACATTAGCATATTAACTTATCTGAGAATGACCATTTCTCTTTGTTATTATCACATTTCACATTTTTGCCGATGTAAATTTTTGTGTGGAACACCTAAACATCTAGTGGTTGTAGAACTCATTTTTGCAAACCCTTGCATAACTACATTATGGGGAACTAGGAGAATTAAATTATCATAGACATATCTCAGACATAAGCATCTGCAATAATTCCTTCATATGTGGTTATCTCTCACCAGAAATTGGGGCTAGGTGAAAGTCTACTAGGTAACATTTCAGGATTTGACTGTCATAAAGATTATTATGGCACCAAAACTATTTGGGTAGACATATCCCCAACTCTCCCTTCCTACATTTTGGGCCATATTCTCTTCCCTTATCCAGTTAAATGAGGAAGATCATGGAAGGGAAAACTAGCTTTTGGGGAAATTGTAATTCAAGAAAGAAAAGAGGAAAAAGGGTAAGAAGAAATGAGGAAGAGAAGAAACCAACGGGCTAGGAGTGGAGTGGAGTGTTTCTGGGAAGCTTTGGACAGAGGGTTTCAGGAGTAGCGGCAGCTTGTGAAGAATGAAAACGAGAGGGGAAAGTTGGGGTTTAAAGAAATGTTCTGTGCCCCTTTATGATGAGATTAAGAAATTCAAGCAAAGGTGTGAAATAGAACCTGTATTTGCTAAACTGAGTTCTTTTGACAAATACCAAGAATAAAACACAGATGTTAAAACTTTATACACATTTCAGGAGCTTAATAAGATTTCTTGAATCTTACTACTTCCTTTTGCTTATCCGTTATTACCTTCTTTCTTCACCTCCCACTCCACCCCCACCTCAATGATTATTTACATTTAATTCTCAGGGAGGAAAACATTTTATTTCTACCCTTCTAGGTTCTTTGGCTGGTCTAATAAACAAATTAACATAAGACAGATTAACAGGAGAAAAACAAATTTAATTATGTACATATAGGGACCTCATAAGAATATGAGACCCAAAGACAAGTCAGGCAATTGAGGCTTATGAGTCTGGGACTTCAAAGGGGAGGAAGACAATTCACAGGAAAATGAGAAGATCAAATGTTTGGTAAACAAATATTTACCATGCCATGCAGAGACATCGGGATACAGAGAGGACTGTGAACAAGTAGGCCTTGCTAAGTCCTCTCCAGTCCCACACCTAGCCCATATTCTTTGTAGTTATATCTGGTAATTTCTCTCTTCCATCTTTAGGCCCTCTATCTAAATTCTTACAGGCAGTTTAACAGGAGATAAAAAGAAAAACTTCTTGAGTCTTCTGTTTCTTAAAAATAGTCAGCCTAAAATAATTTTCATGACAAAGAGACACAGTTTGGGGTGGCAAATTTTGCTCCCTTACAATGCTTTCTAGTAAAATTATTAAAATGAGATTTATGAACTACTCATAATAGTTCATAGGAAGTAAAGGGAATCTGAGATGATAGTGACTTACTCATAGCTGTTAATCGATGAGGAATTTCATAGTCAAAAGGCTAAGAATGCATAACATTAAATAATAGTGGTTGTCTTGAGGGGGGAAGCAATTAATTTTTTTTTTTTTGCACTCTACTGTTCTTTACAAATTTTCTTTAATGAGTTTGTATGCTTTCCATGTTTAGGAAAAAATAAGCTTGAAAAATTGAATCAAAAAAATCAATTTATTCTGAGCCAGGGAGGGAGTCCAGAATATCGATATCTGTACTCTTTAAAATAACAAATAATTATGTTATGGCATACCATGGGATACTATATAGCAGTGTAAATGAATGAACTACAGCCACATGTAAGGACATGGAGGAATCATAATATAATGTAAACTAAGAAAAAAACACTTTCATTATCAGAGGTAGGCAACTATTTTCTTAAAGATCCATATAGTAAATATTTTAAGTACAAAGTCCATACGGTATTTATTGCAAATACTTAACTGTGTTGTATTTGCAATAATGCCAAAGTAGCCACAGGAAATATGTGATCAAATGCATGTAGTTGTGTCTAATAAAACTTTTTTAAAAATTGTCAGCTTGCCCGTGGGCTGTAGTGTGCTGATACCTGTATTAGACAACACTCAGGAAAGCTCAGGAAGAGGAAGACATAAACAAAATATTGTTTAGGCATGTATATATAGGGGAGAAAAACTAATTTTCCCTCTGTCTTTCTGGGTTCTTGGTAGAGTCTCCCACTGTAGTAAAAAACATTAACAAGAGAAAAACAAACATAAATTTGATAACATGGATACCTCCTGTATACATAGGAAAGACCAGGGGAAACTGAGTAACACCCTAAAATGACCCAAGCCATCACCTTAAATACCATCTCTAGCTTAAGACAAAGAAAGATATTGGGAGTGGGGAGCAGTTGTGGGAGGTGACCAGGAAGAACACAGTAAACAAGGGTATGATTGTTCTGTAGATTTAAGTTCTCTCTTCTCCATTGATAAGAGATTTTAGAGTCATCCTCTTCTTCCTGGTACACAGAGGAAGATTTCCCCTTACAAATGGATATTTCCTTTATAAACATAAATTTCCCTTTTAAAAGGGTAACTTCTTTGTTTACAGAGGTTCTCTAGTGTCTGATGCCTCTCAAAGATAATAAGCCCAAAATATTTTGGAGTGACATATTTTGCTTCCCTTCAGATACATATGTGATAAACCTAAAAGCCAGTAACAAACAAACAGAAACGTAGTTAAGCCTGTAGAGGTAGAGGGGTGAAGCACAGGGAAATATTAGTATAGGAGCACTATTTTAGTTTTAGTTATAAGTCACATTTCACTTCTTGGGAGGGACATGTGTTCATTATATTCTTATGCTTTGTACCTTAGCTATATATGCATTTTGATATATTTTTTGGATATATTTGGGTATATTTTTTTCTTTGCATCATATATCATACTACAAGAAGGGAAAGAATGAATAAAAGTGGAAAAATCAGAGACAAGCATAGGATTTGCTGCACAGCGCAATATGCTTTCTTCATTTTAAATACAGTCGGAAGCCTAGTATTTATTGCTTTATTTCTAAAAGAAAAATATCACTTGAAATCATTTATAATGTACTCATCAATGCTTCTCATTGTTTGACTAAAACTCTCAACCCATTGTTTTGATGGTTACCATCATTTGCTGATTCCCTATTATACTTTGTAATGTCCTTAACTCTTCAGCCATCAGCTCACATTAAATTTTTATTGTTAAGTGTATTTCCTCATTTATCAAAGCCTTTAGATAGCAACAAAATCAGTCACAACAGCATTCCACAGAAGTGATCAGAAAGAAAGCTGAGTAACAGAGAAGTAAACTAGGTTGCATAAGGCTACTCACATCATATTGCTTGGACAAAGACTCAAATCCTGATTCACCACTCCTTGTTCTGGTGGCGTGATCATTCTGCAGTTCTCTCCCCTACGCTCATGTGCATCTATCTCCTTAGGACCAGGGGGGTATTTATCCTGTAATGGGTTTTCCGGCAACATGTCTCATTTTAGCTGCTTCAGGCGTCAAGATAACACCCTTGTCACTGCCTCTCTGATGGTTCCCCATTCAACAACAGTCATTTAATCTCAGAACACTTTTCCTCACAGTCAACAGTTTTTCCTTTGTGTAATTAAGTCTCATTTTTTTTTCTGGATAGATCCATTTGTGCCAGAACCCTTCTGCTGCCTTGAAGCTTGCACCACTTAGTTATTTTTAGTGTTATCTCTTTCCTTTCATTAGCACAGAGCTATACTGCACATATTTTCTTCTTTCAGCTTTACTCAGATTAAGATCTTCTAGCTCCTTAGTCATTCATTTTAGCTGTTGCATTGAATTTCCTCCAGTTCATTTAAATCCTTCAGTTCAGTTTATTATGCCCGAAATAAATAAAGCACCATTTTCTCATGTCTGATCACCAACCCCAACGAAAAGTAGGTGAAAGGCTTATATACCTCTGTGACTTTCTCTATTTGCTCCCTTAGTAGGTAGGCTCTGAACCAAAATATAAATTCAATGAAGTTTGTTTTAATGTCTCCGTCTCTGCTTCTGGCTCCCTTTCCTTAGGGCAGTATCTTCTTTACAGATTTTAATTTTTTAGCACCTTTATGTTTTAATTTGTTTTTTAAATATACATTCCTATCAAAATTGAAAAAGATTTATGATCATTTTTTTCTTTCATTAGAACATATTTTCATTTTTCCATACAGTTTTCTCCAATTAAATATGAAGGTTTTGAAGGAATTTTAACCATCTAAGTTTGATTAAGGTGAATTTTTCATATCCTGGAGATGGTTTTACTCAGGAGGCTGCATCAAAAGGGATTATAGTTGTTTTCTATCCCTGCAATCAACCTGATTCTCTTGATGGAAGAACAGAGGGTATGAATCCCCAGATCCAGCTGGTAGAGATCACTTTGCTCAGATTTGCATGTAAATTAGTATCCTATTTGGAATCACTGATTTCTTTCAGCTGTAGCCATAGAACTGGGAGCCAGCCATATCCTCTGACCAGCCGACTCAGTAGCCTAGAGCATTCTTGGGCTTCTACTTCCATCATTCAAATAACACTATAGTGTAGACTAGTCACCAGAATGCATTGCTTTTCTCTGCTAGGAACATCAATATATATTTGTATTTCTTTTAGTATATACCCCAAGTCTCTTTTCTTTGCTCCTATGAGATTTATTCAAATATTAAATATTGGCCCCTTATATATCTCAAATGACTTAGAGGACAAGTATAGACTATATTACTATACTTTCTGTAGCATTTTTACCCCCATATGTGGGAAATATAGTGATGAATTATGTATAAGGTTAAAACTTTTCCTGAAACTGAAACCTGCCCACTCTACTAGAGAAGTGCAGGAAACTATATATAATGTGACACACGTCATCATTACTTTTATAATGCATGTTTACTATTTATTGTACAAGTTTTCAAATGAAAGTCCTGTACACACATACCTTTCACAAATGAGCAGCATCCGTAGTAAACAAATAGGTGTTAAATAGGCATGGATTTGTGATCACAACTTACACAATCAAATTCTTTATTCCAATGGAATCTCATTCAAACATTTTATTGTAGTCATATTAATAAGGAAACTGTTTCTCTTAGCCAAGATAGAAATAGCCTTGATACAGTAAACTGATTATTATGATGTCATTTTACGTGCATGCACAGACATTTGCTTATTGTTTTTATTTATATTAGCAGATAGTTTGGTTGTTAGCGTGTGTGTGTGTGTGAAATGTATGTCTATATAATTAAGATAACACATACCATATCAGTCATGGCTTTCTGATTAAATCCAGCAATGCAAATTAGTTAAGAACATTTAAAAGTCGAAATATTAGAAAATCCAAAATCCCAGTTTTCTTTCTGAAAAACTGGGAGGCCTAGAAACTCTAAGTAGCCCCTCTTCATTTGAACTTGATAATAACCAACTGGTCCTTAATATGGATTTACTCCTTTAGATGAGCAAGTACAACTTAATTTATTACAACTACCACTGGACTTATTTCCCCTACATACTTTATCTGCCTGTATGCTATAGGTATTTAACTTACAAATCTAAATATGAAATGAAGCTTTATGATATAATATAAGTTGATATAAATAATTTCAATATACCTGTTTGAACAAAAATAATTTCTCAATTGGCTAATTGTTCTATGGTATATTCAGTTAGCTGGCATTTGGTCTTCATTCATACATATTTTCATTACTCATACATTCATTAGAATTTGATAATATGACAAATCTACTTCATTGAAAATAAACTATCAATTTTTTTGTTAGGATGTGAGCATATGTGTATATGCCTATGCATACATACATAGACATACATACTTATACATTTATACTTGTAATTCTTTCAATGACCTTAACAGTAAAGATACTTTTATTTTATCAATTTATATCTCAGTGTAAACTTGAGCAAAAGATTCTGCAAATCAGAATAATATAGTTATTGTATGTTTCCATTTATTTATAATAAATATACATTATCTACATTATCTGTGTATCGATATAAGTATTCATTACTTATATAATGCAATAGTCAAAAATAATTCAGTAATCAACAATAAGTATGCATTCTTCTGGCAACTAGAGAACAGTTTCTATATTGGGCCACATGACTGTATAGGGGAGGAAAAATAATTTTTCCTCAATTCTTCTAGGTTCTCGGCTGACACACCCCTGTGTAAAAGACAGATCAACAAGAGAAAAACAAACAGGTTCAATAACATGTACACCTCCTGTATATATTGGAGACAATTAGGAAAACTAAGTAACTCTCCTAAAGGGCCCAAGCTATCACCTTAAATACCATTCTCCAGCTTAAGACAAAAGAAGACATTGCTGGGAGGAGGGGAAGGAAGCCATAAGGGAGGCTCCAAAAAAAAAAACAGTAAACAAAGGTAAGGTTGTTATGCGAATTTAAGTCTTTGCTTTCTCCATTGATAAGATTTTCTAAAGATTTGGTCATCCTCCACTTCCTGGTACAGAGAGGGAGACACCCTCACAAATGGAGATTTCCTTTACAAATATCTCTTACAAAAAGGCAACTTCTACTTGGTTTTCAGAGCTTCTTCTGTGTTTGCCATTTTTAAAAAATAACCAGCTCAAAATAATTCTTATGCCAAAGAGGAATTTTTGGGGTTGGTATAATCTGTTCCCCTTCAACTGACTACAGTAACTTTAAAATTATCTCCTTATTAGGACTTTATTTCTAGTCTAAATTCAGCATATCTATTAAAGCAGGTTATTTACATAGCTGACTGCTGAATGTAGGCAACAAATACAATTTCCTCCAAAACTAGGCTTTCACCATCCATTGAACACACCTATACTAATCATGTATTGTATGTATAGGGTTGGGTTATGTGTAGAGGATAGGAAAATGGAGACACAAAGTCCTTAGTGCATTAAAAATCTAGTGCAATGTAGTGGGTAAATTAATATAATATAGCAGTCGCATAATCAAAAGTAAAGATATATCTTAAATGGTATAGATGTAAAAGGAAGCGAATGATTCTTCTTAGGGTAAGGGTGATATTTGAAATATATCTCAAAGAAGTAAAGATTTATGAGACGATGAATTAGGGGTATAGAGGAGTAGGGGCTGTATTCCAGGATAGAGCGACCAGCAATACAAAAGTTTGGAGAAATGCTATTTCATGGTGTCTTAGAACGGTGGGCAGTTACACGTTTCTAAAACATTTGACGCTTGGGGGAAGTGCTGAAAATGGAGCTAAAAATTCAGGTTATAATTAGTTTGTGAAGACATTTAAAAGCATCTTAAGCAACTGGAACATAACTTTTATAAAATTTTAGTTGCACAAGTAATAAAAGTGTTACTGGAGCAAAAGGAGTCTGTCTGTCTGCTTATGTTTAAGTCAATCAGATACATACATATTTTGCAGCAAAGAAAGTAAGGATTTATATTAGAGAGTTGCAAGTCCCAGAGACACAGATGAGCAATTGCTCAAAGGCTGGGCTTCCCAGGTGTCTCAGGAGTTCCGATTATAAAGAGAAAAATCAGTAGTCATGGATACTAAGGAAGTTGGGAGTTGTGGGTGCTACTGATTGGACGGAGCTGGGTTAATTGATCATCATTTCTTTTTTGGTTCTGGAATCAGCCATGGTATCATACTGTCTGGTCCTATGGCCTGGTCTTGTGACCTGGTGGAGTTGTTCTGCCTCCATGGGCCTGGGACTGAAACACATCTAAAGCCAAGATGTAATCCTTAGTCTAGGGTCTAACAGAAACTTGTAGTCTTCATGATTATAGACCTGAAGCTCTGTTAATCTTTTGTCCTAAGGCTTAATGATTAAAGGAGCAAGCATACAGAGGTGGAAGGATAAAGATAGAAACAGGAAGTGAGTCATAATGCCATTATCTCGGGAAAGCCAGCTTGAATTGGAGAAGAAAACAAACTATATTAAAGAAATGAAGTTTGTGTGCTGTTACAAAAGCTCCTCTTAACCCAGGTACTTAGTGCAAGTTCCCACTACTCTAAGTAGAATAATCAATATAATAATGCAGTATCTAACCTTTCTATAACACACTTTGTTTTTCCAATTACTTTCCAGTATAAGGTGCATTTTGATACCCTCAGTAAACCTGATCAGTTGGTTGAATCTGGCACAGTATTATCATTTCGTAGTACAAGAAACAGGAGTCAGAGAAACAGTGAGAGAAAAACAGCTGGACTTGTGTTCTATCTGCTGTGTCACCCTGCATATTCTTCATCAAATCAGAGAATACAGAGCTGAAGGAGAGCTTAGTAGCATTCAGCTTCACTACGCTGCACACCAGCTATACACACAGGCAATCAATATGGTTTGGACACAGCTGATATAATTTGGTGGAACTCTAATTGAATTTTTTCCCCTTCTTAATATCATTACACCTACAGAACATCTCCAATTAAGTGTCCCCCCATCAGTCTCAAAATTAAATATCCCAAATGGAACTCATTATCTACTCCCACATAAACCAGCTTCTCATGACTGTTTCCCCTTTCTATTATAAGCACCACTGCTTTCATCCTTCTAAATCTGAAATCCCTAGAGTCATTTCTTTTTTGTTCCTTTTCCATTCCTAAATTCATTCAGTCACTGAATGCTATTGACTACTTTCCAAAATTATTTCTATGCATAACTTTCTTTACTTTATGGGTAAATGTTTTGAAATACATTTAAACAAATCAAGGAATTAGTGAACAAAAGAATGAAGACAGGAATAAACAAATGAATATTCACTGTAGTACGACAATCTAAAGTTTGCAATGAGTCAAAGTCTGAGTGTTACTTTTGTGGGGGATCTAAATCTGTCGTTGCCCCCATGGCGCTAAGGGGACCTCAGTTCTTTCTGCTGACATAGTAAAGAATTACAGATCAGTGAAATTTAGGAAAAGTAAGATTATTACAGTACGTTGCAAGAGAGGAACGGGCTACATCAGAGATGGCCACAGCCCTGTAGAATTCAGGAATTAAATCTTATATTGTGGCCATGGTGGTGATTACGGGGGCGGTGCTAGATAATCGGCACATGAGGTCACTCTGATTGACAGTTGGCTGTTATATAACCTTTTGTCTACTGTGCATGAGGTTACCCAGAATTCAGTCTGTTATAATTAGATTCATAAACTTCCAGGCATATGTATGATATTATAATGATGATATAATGAGGCTAAGGTGAAAAGAAGGTCAGTGTATGTACTAATTGCGCAAGCGCTTATGGCCAGACTAAACCTCTGGTTATTTCTGTGGTTTTTACTTCCTTGTATTTCAGGATGTAATGGTAATCTTTAATGTAAAATGAGTGTTTCAGGGAGGTCCTAAGGGCAGTCCCTGGGTTGGTCCTGCGTTCCCCCAGTCAATCATATCTACTAAACTGCCTACCATGAGTATAAGCAGCTGCTCCCCTGACCCACATAAATTAATTCTGTGATGAAGCATTCTCCTTACATGTGCATTCTTTCAGTCTCTTAAATTATATTACAATGTCTCTTCCATTCAAAGCCACTCTCAATTGTTTTATTTTGAATAAGATAATACTGTTCAGAAGACATATCATTGTACATTTTAGATCCATAAGGTCTCTGCCCGATGGAATTGATTTTAAAAATGAAGGTAAACGTTGAATAAGTATTAAATTATTCCTAGGGATATAACTTCATTTTTTTACTTGCTCGGTGTCATTTTCTTATATAATTTTTTTATTAGTTTTAAGTGTACAGTACATTGGTTAGACATTTATATAGTTTATGAAATTATCTCCCTGATTACTCTATCTTCCGTCTGGCTCTACACATAGCCATTACCTTAATGCTGTCTGCATTCTCTATGGCGTGCTTCCCATCCCCATGACCATCTCTCAACTACTAATTTGTACTTCTTTAAACCTTCACCACTTACTCCCAGCCCCAGCCCCGATCTCCTCTGGTTGTTACCAGATTGTCCTCTATATTTGTGGGTCTGTTTTTGATTTGTTCTTTTTGTTCCTTAGATTCCACATATCGGTGAAATCATATGGTATTTATCTTTCTCTATCTGGCTTATTTCACTTAGCATAATAACCTCTAGGTTCATCTAGGTCGTTGCACATGGTAGGATTTCATTTTTTTTAATGGCTGAGTAATATTCCATTGTATATATGAACCATAACTTCTTTATCTAATCGTCTGTTGATGGGTTTTTAGGTTGCTTCCATATCTTGGCTATTGTAAATAGTGCTGCCATGAACATAGGGATGCATAGATCTTTATGAATTGTCACCTATACTTCTAACTCATGAATCATATGTTCCCAAGAGCCCATCTTGGGTTTAATTAATTTGTTGGAACAGCTCACAGAACTCAGGAAATCCATTTACTCACTAGGTCACCAGGTTTTTATAAAATAATATAACTGAGGAACAGCCAGGTGGAAGAGATGCATAGGGTAAAATGTGGGGAAAAGGCAGAGAGCTTCCATGCCCTCTCCAGACACATCATTCTCTCTGTATCCCCATACATTCACCAACCAGGAAGCTCTCTGAACTCCCTCATCTTGGGTTTTTATGGAAGCTTCATTACACAGGCATGATTGATTAAATCATTGCCCACTGATAATTGAATTTTATCTCCAACCCCCTCCTCTCCCTGGAGGTCAGAGGGTGGAACTGAAAGTTCCAACCCTCTAACTGTATAGTTGGTACTCCTGGCAACCAGCCTCATCCTTAGGTGGCTTAGGGACTTTCCAAAGTCACCTCATTAGCAACTTTATAGCACCTTTATAGCTCTCAACACAGGAAATTCCAGGGATTTTAGGAGCTCTCTACCAGAAATGGGGACGAACCAAATATATATTTCTTATCATAAATCACAATGTCACACACAGGATGGTTTTGTATTTGAGCACCCATAAAACATTTTAGGGGAGTGCAGGAAAACAAAACGTATGTCTCTTGTTTCTAAGCTAAGTCGATGCAGGACAGGGCAAATTACCCTGAATGGGGGAAGACAAAACCATATTCCGAGAGAGGAAAAGGGTCCTTTGGCGGAGAGTGTAGAAAGAATTCAACACACATGCCAAAGGTAGGGTCAAAGTTATTAGAAAAGGGATAACACTCCACAGACAAAAACATGGTCTCCTCTCAGAGGCAGAGAGTGAGAGAGCCTAAATGAGACATGGACAGTGAGTGAGAGTAAAGGCAGTGAGAGGGACCCAGAGTGTTTGGGGAATTCAGTTTATATATCATTCTTTGTTTGCTATGTGTTATAGATTTAAGACTTTGTTTATGCATTTCCTTTGATATGGACATACAGTGAGGAAGGGGAAGGAGAAGAGTATGAAGCCTGACAAAAATATGTAGCATGAAAAGCCTGCTGGCAGTTCCCAGCTTTTATTCCATAGGGAATGAACTATTTTATTTGGGTAGGGCAGCCACTTAAAGACTCTGTTCCCCCCATTTCCCTTCACAGATGTAGGAAATGGGTTGTTAGCAATCCCAGCAGAAATCTTCCTTTGTTCTGCAGATGTCCTCATGGCCTGGCTGTAGGGCCGATCAGCACATTGCAGTCTCTGAATATAGCTTGATTTAACACGTCAGTTTTCTTCATTAAAATAATCTTGTCTCTGCACCATGCTGCCTTGAATATCATATTTAGCATCCTTATTAGGGACATGAAGGCTCCAGAAGAGCAAAATTTTAGGAAGATTGTTAGAAGCTAAGGATTGAAGGGAGTTGGTGACTGAACCTTAAATCTACTTTAGGGAATTTATAACCTAAATATCCAAAAACTTGAAGAAGAAAAAATAAAACATTTCTATTTATTTGGCCAATAGATTGTTTTGCCTATTATTTTTTCGTGTGTGGATATAGTAAAAGAAAGACTTGTCAGCCTTCAGTAAACTAGTATTTCTTTCAAAACTTTCTTCACATATGCAAAAAACAAATTGTTATTGAGCACCTATAGTGTGCTAAGCAAAGGAAATAAAATACTCTGTGTCGAAAGGGGTTAGTTTTAGAGTAGGCTGGAATGATTTAGAAAGGAGGGATTTGAGAAAGGGTAGATAAGATGGAGATTTTTCTCATAGAAGCAAGCCTTCCAAGTAGGAGGGATAGAGGCCCAAATAATTTACTGATACACAGTATAGCATAAATAAATCATTAAACATATTTCAGTAATTATTATAGCTAGAGTTTGTTGAGCAATTAATACGTTTCAGACACTAAGCCAAGACCTTTCCAAAAGATATATTTAAATCTTACAACAACCTCGTGATTTGGCATGATGATCACATCTGTTTTAAAAATAGGAAAACCATGGTTTAAATATATCAATCAAGATCTAATAGCTAGTGACCAAATCACCCTAAGCTATCTAATCACTATTCTTTGTTTCTACTATAATGATCTTTCATCAAACTTAATATCTTTCCCAGTACCCTTTTCCATAATCCTAACTATTTCTTAAAGAATCAAATATTTGGCAGTTTAGGTTTTGCATTGGCATGTGGTGATTAAAATAACTCCACAATTAACTTAAGTTGCTATCATATACAATACTTGATGTAACCCAATCAAAAATGTTTAATGGCTATTCTTAAAGCCTTTCTAGAAATGCCTACTATATTTTTCCAAGTTACTCTGTCTTTCATCAATAGCATTAGATTAGTGACAGTTTCACGTAGTTCGTTTACCGGATTCAAGATATGGTTCAGTTACTCAGGGACCCCAAAAGTTAATGACTTCTGAAAGTGCATGAATTTCTTCTACTCACTGGTGCATCCAAAACATTCAGATTTTATTTATTAAATCAGGGGTTCTATGCCTTAAAGTTCCTTGGACGATGCTATCAAAATGAAAAGACTCAAAATAGTAGACTTCCAGAATACAACATTGTGGTTTAAAATTTAAAAGTATTCCCAATATAACATTGGTATCTGCTGATGTGGTCACCTCCAAGAAGGCACATTCTTATAATTGCATGTCAAAATAACTTGCCAGTTTAGTCAATTAATTGATTTTCTTAAAAAATTAGGTACAATGTTCAAAAAGCCTACATAGTCATTTGGAAAAATTTTGGACTGTGACATTGAAAATTGTGTTCCTACCTCATATATTGCTGGTGGGACTGCAAATTGGTACAGCCACTGTGGAAAACAGTATGGAGGTTCCTCAAAAAACTAAGAATTGATCTATCATATGATCCAGCAATCCCTCTACTGGGTATTTACCCCAAAGACTTGAAAACCCATATCCAAAAAGATATGTGCACACCGATGTTCAAAGCAGCACTATTCACAGTGGCCAGGACATGGAAGCAACCGAAGTGTCCTACAATAGATGATTGGCTAAAAAAGCTGTGGTAAATATATACAATAGAATATTACTCAGCCATAAGAAGAGATGAAATACTGCCATTTGCGACAACCTGGATGGACCTCGAGATAATCATGCTAAGCGAAATAAGCCAGACTGAAAAAGTTGAAAATCACATGATATCACTTATATGTGAGATATAAACCTAAAAGCAACAAATGAACAGGACAAACAGAGACTCAGGGACTTGGACAATGGACTAGTGGTTACCAGAAGATAGGGGATGGGGGAGGAGGGGAGAGGTAGACGGGGTAAAGGAGGTCAAATATAGGAGGGTTGGGGGAGGGTGAAGTGGGTAAATGGGATCAAATATATAGTAGCTGAAGGAAACTGGACTTTGGGTGGTAATCACACAATAGATTATATAGATGTCAAATTATAATGTACACCTGAAAATTATATAATTGTATTAACCAATGTTACCCCAATAAACTTAATAAAAAAAAAATGAAAATTGTGTTCCTAGGAGTTCTAAATTGCCAAACCCACTAGCCTTGGAACCACTTTCTACCTTCTCTCCAACCCTCCAAATTAACTCCAAGTTTGTTCATTCTAAATATTTAGATTATGCTTAATATTTTATCTTAATATTTTATAAACACGTTCTGATGCTTAAAATGTACATATATATAATAATAATGTTCTTTCTTTTTTGATATGAGGATTCTATCGCTGACCTGCATTTTTCACTGTTTCAGTGTGTATAGCAATGGATTTGGGCTGTTATTATGTCCCAGCCATTCTCTCACTTTACACACATATTTCAGTGCCAAACTTTTCATATCCACTCATTAAGATTTAGAATGTAACCTGTCTCTGAAAAATATTTCCTTTTGTCCAAATTATGAATAATTTCATTGTTGCAAAGGAACAAAATCAATTTTTTAAAGCATAAAACTAATTAATTGTCTCACATAGAACTTGTACCTGCAATATGGGCTATAGTTTGAAATATGCTATAATTCACTGAACTAACTCAGGTAAAAACTAGTAGATTAACATTTATATTCTAACTCTTTAATTCAGAAAATTGGACTCATTTTACAACCGTAGGCTTATGAGAAATCTTTGAATCTGGATGTCAGAGAGATTTATTAATTTCCAATATCAATAGAATCTTCTGTAAGCAAAAGAAAGAAAGCAATTCTTTGATCATTTTTATATTTCTATCTTGACATTTCCTTTATCTTCTCATGCCAGTATACTCCAAAGTTGATATTAAGATTACTTCTGATACTTAGATGGATATTTAAATTTGATTGTTTTTATGTATCAATAAACTTACAACTAATTTTTTGAAATCTTCACCTATTACAATTAACAATGATAATCTATCTTAATGTGTTTCTGCTTTGGGTACTTTTTCCCAATTAAAATTTAAAGTCTTATTTTCCAGTGAGACATAGCTTTATGTATTTTGAATGAAGCAAATAAAATAAACACCGAAAAATCTATGGAAAAGTAGGTTTTTTTTTTTTTTAATGTAAAAAATCTATGTGATAAAAACCCATCTACACTTTTACATCACCATCATAGTGAAAGGTTTGGAGTTTTTTGTTTTGTTTTGTTTTGTTGTTAATTTAATCACCTTTAATAAATTCATCCAGGCAGGACCAAAGGCATTTATTGTTAACATCAATAGCAAAGCATAGACAGTTCCTTTTACTTTATCCTAGCCTCATCCCTATTACATCTAATAGTTTGATCACTTAAAATTATTACAAGTATTAGTATTTTGTATGTGTGGAAAAGGTGTTATGTAGCCATCCATCTAAAATTCTTTTCTGAATGGTAAAACTGGTTATGAAAAATGTAGCAATTAATGTCTGGAAATAAGAGACATTGAAATCTATGCTTCTTGCAAGTAGAATTTCTGCCAAAATATAGTTAAAAATGAGGAAAGTCATATTTGCTTTATATGCAAATTATATAGCAGCAAAACTGTTTTTCTTTTGTAATTTAATTATGGGAAATTTGTCTTTGAATTGCTCAGTTAGTAACATTATTGAGACTCTACAATACAGTTTAAGATTTAAATGCTAATACTACAATTATTTTACTGAAAGAAATAAATCTAGAGCTAACTCAGAAATGCTTTCTTCCTCTGCTGTTCTCCCTCAAAGTCAGGGGTAGGTCTACATATTTTATCAAGATTCTTCTAAATAGATACTTAAAAGCTCAGTTATAAAACTATTTGCATATGTAAGAGTGGAAAAAATAATTTTCCTTCTACCCTTCTACATTCTTTTTGCTGGTCTAATAATCAAATTAACATGAGAAATTATTAGGAGAAAATAACTACATTGATTACATACGTACATACAAGTGTTCTGTAAGAATATGGACCCCAGGACAAATCAGTAGTTCAGGCTTCTATGCCATCTTGATCTTGAGCTAAGGAGAAAGGGGATTGTGATTTGGGGCTTTAAAAGGCAGGAAGGCAATTCACATGGAGATGAAAAAAGTTAATGTTTAGTAAACAAATGTTTTCTGAGCCTTAAAACAATGAGATACAGAGAGGACTTTGATAAAATGGGCCTTACTAGGTTCCTCCCTGTCTATCACAGTGAGTTCAAATTACACTATAGTTATCTATGATGATAGCTCCCTTCCTGGAGCAGGTCCTCTATCTAAATTCTTTTAGGTACTTAGGGGAAAGGTCAAAGGTTTTTCCTGAATCTTTTGTTTCTTAAAAATAACCAACTCAAAGTAATCAATATCCCAAAGAGGCAAATTTGGTGGTGGCAAAAACTCTCCTTTCTCTCATATAATCTGCAAATGTGAGAACTGAACTTTTGTCTGTCGATTTGTTTGTTAGTTTTTAAGAACACAGTTGTTCTTGTTATTTTGAAAGTATACATTAAAGAAATTCTGTTATTCAAAAAGGTCAAAGGGAAATGAAATAGGAAATGATCGAATAGTAATTCATAGCTAGGCTTTTGAACTTTATCCCTCAGAATGCCTTTCAAGTTTCAATCCCTTTGAGAAGACTTTTTAGCTCTCCCCACCCTCTCCCTGTGCTTTCATATGCCCCATGATGCATCTACCAGACCTTTTATATCTATAATTATGGAATAGCTTTGAAACTAGAGGGCATCTGAGTCTGGGGCTCATGCTTCCTGTGCCGCTCAGTCAGTGGACCAATACAGGACTTGGGATATTTAGAATAAGCGTTTATTGTCAGAGCACCAGTGATCTGAGAAGGCAGCAGGTTACCACCTTCAAAACTGCCTTCCTTTCTCAGTCCGACTTAGGGCGTTTAAAGGAAAATCTGGGCATTATTCCAGAGGCTGCATGACAGTTGGGTGGGGGGTGTCTATTGTGCTTTACAGAGCTGTTCCTCTGGCAACGTGATCCTCTGGTGGCATTAGCAACCCAGGAACATAGGTGGGAGTAGTCTGGAGAGATTGCTAGAGCAGAAGGACTGTGATCAGTAAGCATAAGGGCATTAATCATAAGTTTCAGGGCAACTTTCTATGGCAGGGAACGTTCTAAGCTGCTGGGGACAATCTATTGTTAAGCTACTGGGCAAGGAAAAACAAAGTTGGGTACACTGTGAGGCCGCTATTATGGGGGTCCCAGTGGGTCCCTTCTTCAGCTTTTTTCCAACTCTGCTGTACAGCAGTCCCTACTTATCTGTAGAAGATAGATTTCAAGATACCAGTGGATTCCTGAAAGTGCAGATAATACCAAATCCTATTTACTCTACTTTTTTTCCTATACATACATATCTATGATAAAGTTTAATTTATAAATTAGGAACAGTAAGAAATTAGTAACAATAATCAATAATAAAATAGAACAATTATAACAATTGCTGAAGTCTTCCTATAGGCTTAATGCTTTCTGGCACAACATGTTTGCCATCAATCAGAACACATTTTCTATTCCACCCACAAATTTAATAACTTTTCCATCTTAACTAAGCACTTATTATGCACTGTGGCCATAACTTTTGCAATCTGAGGTGTAATAGCAAAACTGGCATGAATTTCTTTTTCCTTCATAATTTTGTGGATAGAAGATTAGTTCTTATTGTAGATCTTAGCAACCACAGCACGCAATTTTTCTATTTCCTTATTAAATTGAGAACTTTCACCTTTTCACTTAAAGGAAACACTTTATGGCTGCTCTTTGACATACCTGAATTGCCAGCATCACTGCTCTTGAGCTTTGGGGCCATTATTAAGTAAAATAAGGATGACTTGAACACAAACACTGCGATACTACAACAGTCAATCTGATCATTAAGATGGCTACTAAGCGACTAACTAGTAGAGAGTGTCTAGAACCTGAATATGCTGGACAAAGGGATGATTCACATCCCGGGTAAGAGAGAGCAGGATGTGCAAGATTTCATCATGCTTCTCAGAATGGTGGACAATTTAAAACTTATGAATTGTTTATTTCTAGAATTTTTCCATTTTCCGGGTAACTGAAACCACTGAAAGTGAAACTGCAGATAAAGGTGACTACTGTACATATTTAGTGAAGATAAAACTTGTCTTATTTAACCTTTTATTACTTGTGTACTCTCTATGTACCATACATAGAGTCTATGAATTCCACAGACGTTTATGTAAATTAAATGTTGAATGGATGAATAATAGATGGAAGGATGGATGGATGGATGGATAGATGTAAAGATGGACAGTTGGGTAGATGTGTTTATAATTCTTTCCATGTAAACTATTTTTTTTCAAGATGAACTGACCTTTAAAGTTTGCTTAAAGCTTTAATTATCTAATTACTTGCTTATACTACGATTTTTAAAAAGGTAAAAAAAAAAAAGATAATCTGGTGAGTGGTTCTTCTATCTTGTCACCCAACCACTGAGTTATCCTCCTTCACTCTTATAAGAGGGAACCGATATTACCAGTTTTTTATATATCCTTTCAGAGATATGCTATATACATATGTGTGCATGCATGCACATGCACACACACAATTCACACCTATCAACAAGGTATGAGAATACTTAGTTTCTCATACCATCACCAACACAGTATATTGTCAGACTTTTTGATCTTTGCACATCTGATTGGTGAAAAATCGAGTCTTCAGTTTGCATTTATCTAATAATGAGTAACATTGACCATATTTTCAAATGTTTGAGAGCCATTTTTATTGCTTTGTCTCTGAACTCTCTTCATCTCTTTTGCAAATTTTAGAATTCCTTCTAAAATCGTCTTAGAGCCAATTGATAGATAAGAACTAGTCTATTTTTTATCAGAAGCGGTATTATCCAGTGTACCAAAACCTACTAATTCATTTGATTTAGTACTATTGTTAATTGTTTGATTATTTCAAAAGATAAACTATACTGTCAAGGAGGATAGGTTTGATATTGTTGACATTATTTAAAAATCTTCCTTATTCTCCGAAGACAGATCTGAAGAGAGTTTCCAAAAATAGTAGTGGAGGACTCTTTCCCACCTTAGGAATTTTGCACAGGCTGATCCTTGGAAAAATCTTTGCTATTATCTTTCATGATGGAATCTTTCTCATCCTTTAGATCTCAGTTTAATCGTACTTCTTCAAAGACACCTTGCTTGCTTATTAAATCCAGACTAACCCCCCTTGACTCTCTATTTTAGGTATTCTGTATCTTAACATCTTGTTTATTCCTTCTATAACTTTTATTATATTTCGTAGTTATATTATTTTGTTATTTACTTGCTGTTCTCTACAATAAGCTGAAAGTTTCATGAGAGCAGTCTCCACATCTGTCTTTCTTTACTGTTTTATCTTCACTGCCTGATGTATGATATGACATAAAATAAATATTCAACAAATATTTGTAGAAGGAATAAGTGAAGAGGCTCATCTGTGTTCTGGTTTGTCAAAAATTCAGTTGTTATTTGAATGTACTTCCAGTGGGCTGAATTTAATTCAATTGAGTTTTTACTACAAAAAAGCAGAGATAGAGGGAGAGGTATAGGGAAGGTGGGAAGGAGCAAGGGAGCGTGCACACCTGTGAGACAGAGACAGACAGACAGGCAGGCAGGCAGGCAGGCAGGCAGATAGGCAGACAGAGATAGAGACAGAGAGAGATAACGTGGGCTCATCAAGAAGCTTATGGATTTTACTTCTGCACTTGTTCAACATTTACTGCAAATGAATTTCACAAATAAAAAGATCAGACATCATCATTGCTCTGAGAGACAAATGCAACCAGAGTACTTTGAGGTTCAGATATAATTGATGGATAAATGCAAAGCTGTAAGAAATGTATTAAAAATAATTTTAAACCTCATTTTTCTAATAATTCTCAGGGAAGTAAGACTTTTTAAAAAATTGTACATAACACTTTGGCTTTATACTCTGTCTCTTAATTAAAATTCAGTAGAATATATATTTCCATAGATCATATATACCAGGAACCACCTGGGTGTATTGACTATTACACGATAATGATCATCTTAAGGGGGCTTTTATCCACCTAGTGTTTCACTGGGGCTAGAGTTTGATGTATAAAGTTAAATTAATTATGATCTAAGAATGACTTCAATAAATAGGGTATCAAGTATCAACCTTTCCTTTTGTTCATGCAGTGATTTAATCTTTCAGCTATTTATCACCAGTCCTGTTTGGAAGGAACAAATCTAGGCTTTTCATTTCTGAGAGACTTGACTTACCCTTTGGACCATGAGCTAGTATTTTCAGTTTTGATGTTTGGTTTCCCTAAAGCCTTCTAAGGGAAAGAGTACAGGGGGTTAGATGTCTCCAGAGAAACTGACTATTGAAATCAATGTAAAATGTGATTAATCAATGGTTATTAACTCATGAATAGTGAGACTACCTGTATTTGGCTATGGAGAAAATATAAAAATATAGAAAAGTAGATTATTAGAATAGGGAACCTAGGAAATAGGGATTGGAAAGTAAATAATCTACAGAATAATGGACATCTTGTCTTACTTCAACTGTCATTTGGAGAATTTTCTTTAAATATATAAAACACCAAAAATTGACATATAAAATTTGGTAGTATGAACTGAAAAACTGAAAAGTATAAGAAATATAAAAATTAAAAGGTGAAAGAAATCTTAAAAGGTGTAGCTTTTGTTTTTTACATTTATGGAATGAGTACCAGGAGAGGATAAGCACTCTCAAGCATCTATTTATTTTATGGTTGAATAGTAAAATAAATGTCAGTGAAAAAGAATATTTCCTAGGAATGTCCTTGTAATTGAACTCACAAGTTTGTATGCCCGGCACACAGTAAGACCAATCACTAAACCACCAAATATGCAACAAGGAAAGAGTTTATTCTGAGAGACAGGCCAACAAGGATATGGGGAGAAAGCCCCAACTCGACTTCCCGAGAGGGAAAATGTTACCACGGGGGTGATGTGAAATCTGGCGTGGCCCCAGCGGTGTGGAGGGGATCCTTGGGTCTTCCCCGCCGAGGTAGTAAAGAATTACAGGTCAGCAAGATTTAAAAAAGTAAGATTTATTGAAACTACATTTTTAGAAGGAGATGGGCCACGCTAAGGAAGGCTGCAGCCCTGTGGAATTTGGGAGGTGAAAAGATAAAAGATAAAAGACAGAGTATGCTTCAAGGGAAGAACGGGTTTTCAATGAAGAGAGCTGTAACTGTGCAAAAATGAGAAGGTCTGTTTGTATTTGGGCCATGATGGGAGGTCCTAGATGATCTGCATGTGAGGTCACCTTGACTGACAGCTGGCTGCCATATAAACCTTTGCTTACTGTGCATGTGCTTACCTAGCATTCAGTCTGTTATAATTAGATTCATGAACTTCTGGACATAGGCATGACATTATAATTGATGAGGTATAATGAGGCTGAGGTTATGGGCAGGTTAGGGTAGTACTTTCTGTGCATGTGTTTGCGGCTGGTTTAGCCAGCAGCTTTTATGGCCTTTGCACCCTAGGATTTTGGATAATTTATAACTATAAAAAGAAGGTGTTTCTGGGAGGTCCTTAAGGAAGGTCTTCAAGGGAGGTTTCTATGGTTACAGAGCTGAGTCTTCTCTCCTGTCACTTACGCTGGCCTAACTACCTAACGAAAAGACAAGAGATTTTAAGGGGTTAGGGAGAGCTGGTATGCAGAAGTGCTGGTGAGGCAATTGGAGGACCTTGGAATTTGGCTACTTATGGTAAGGGGCTTCAGCACCAGATATTCCTGCACAACGGACCCTTCGCTTCTAAACAAGTTCTAGTGTCCAAGTTCTGGTCATATCCTGGTCCTTTGGTTCTGTTGGAGGGTGAGGTGCGAAACTTTGGTTCCGAGTGCAGCTGGAAGTAAAAATTCTCTCCTCTGTGCATGCTTTGGCTGCATGACTTCTGGTTTGGACCTGCTGATTCTGAAAGACACCTCAGTCAGTATCTTGTTAGGAACAGAATAAGATTCTTTTGAGCTGGTTCTGAGGTTGTATCCCGAACATAGAACTCTATTGTGGAACACTGTCTCCAGAATCTCCTTCCCATTACCATCATCACTGTCTTGTCTTCAACCAACATTATTTGCTATATCTTCTTAATTCCGTTTGGCTCCTTGATTGTGGATTTTCTAAGCCAATCCTTCCACACACTGCTCTCAGAATTACTAATGTAAAAGATTTTTGATGATCCCTATTGCCCTAAATTTTTACTCCTTAGCTTGGCTTCAAAGATCTCTGTTTTGTCATTTTCCTACTTATATCTCCTTATTTCCTCCACTCCTTGTCTGTTCTACTTATACTTTAAGGCAGTCTCCTTAGACCTTGAATGATATTACCCACCATATCAACTTAATAAGCTTCTGATCATTCTTTTTGACACAGACAAAATCTGATCTTCTGGGTGATACATTTCATTAATTCTCTGAGATAGAATTAATCTCCCTCTCTCCTTTGATGCCCCTTAGCACTTTGTACTAAACTGCACTGCAGCAGATATCGCATGGTAATTATTTTTCCAAATACTCTTCTCCTCAATCCAATTATGATACCTGAAGGGCTAGGACTTTGTATTATTGTGTAAACTCTGTGTTAGAAATGTATTAAACTTCCATGAGATCTTTCAAATGAATTATCGTGATACATTATTTTGTTTTTAATAAACTTTATTTTTTTAGTGTAGTTTTAGGTACACAGCAAAATTGAATAGAAAATACAGAGATTTACTACATACTCCTGTCCTAAAACATGCATTACCTCTCCAATTATCAACATCCTGCCCCGGAGTGGTACATTTGTTATAGTTAGTGATACATCATTATCACCCAGAGTCCATAGTTTACATTAGGGCTCACTCTTGGTGTTTGTGATGCATTCTTAATGCTGTGAATATAGTATTTTAATTGTCTTCAAGAATACATGTTGAAATTTTTGAGATGTTTTGATGCAAGTTTAGATTTAATAGGCCTTGGATTTCAAGAGTCAATTTTAACTTTAATGGATACTTATATTTTCCATTTAATAAAATTATTTGATATAGAGTAATATCAATATGAGAACTTTACAATAGATAGTAAAGTCCATGTGTGCATGTGTGTGTGTCCAATAGAGAAATCCCAGTCATACATGTTTTACCTATGAAATATAAAAACTAAATTGAACATTTTTTTAATTAGACTTCAACAGCATAGGTGGAACCTACATTTTAATGTGACTAGTGATTGCCTAGAATTTGGATCTGGATTGCATTTAGTCCTAAAATCTTTAATCCCTACCAAAGACTGATAGAGAAGTAATTTTTTTTTTTTAGCTGTCAGTAGACTTATATATAATCTTTGTTTGGTGTCTGTTTGCTATCACGACAAAAAAGGGGTCTGTCTGTCTGTGCACGTCTAAACCAAAGTAGAGATATGTGCAGATTTTACAGCAAATAAAGTAAGGTTTATTTAGAGAGTTGCAAGTCCCAGAGATACAGGTGAGCTATTTCTCTCAACAGCCTGGCTCCCGAGGTATCTCAGTAGTACAGATTACATAGGGAAAAATGAGTTGTCATGGAAACTAAGGGAGCTGGGATTGTTGGTGCCACAGATTGGAGGGGTATGAGATAATTGGTCATTGTGTCTGGTTCTGGAATCAGCTATGGTGCCAGCCTGTCTGGGTCCGTGGCCCATGAGGGGAGGGGGGTTGTTCTGCATCAATAGGCCTGGGGCCGAAACACATCTAAAGCCAAGATGTTATCCTTAGTATGAAGTCCAACGAAAAACTATTGTCTTCATGATCGGCGATCCCCAACCCCTGGACTGCAGACCAGTATTGATTCGTAGCCTGTTAGGAACTGGGCTGCACAACAGGAGGCAAGTGGCCCTCGAGCTAGTGAAGCTTCATCTGTATTTACAGTTGCTCCCCAGCGCTAGCATCACCATGTCAGCTCCACCTCAGATCATCAGACATTAGATTCTCATAGGAGCACGGGCCCCTGGTGCCAAAAAGGTTGGGGATTGCTGCTTATGATTATAGACCTGAGGCTTGGTTAATCTTATGTCCTAAGGCTTAATGATGAAAGAAGTAGGCATACAGAGGATAAAGGCAGGGAAAAAAGCAAGCGAGTCACAATGCCATTATCTGAGCAAAACCAGCTTGAATCAGAGAAAAAACTATCTAAAGAAATGAAGTTTGTGTGTGGTTACATGGTGAATGGCGATGATATCTGCAGAGCACCTTCATTTTTCAGAGTTATTCAGAAAGCTATCATAAGCTTCGTTCCTTCTTAGCAGAGCAAATCCTGGAGTGACAGGACAAGCTAGGAATCTTCCTTAGTGGCAAATGACAAAGTGGGATGCCTCTAGCACTTCTACAACGCCAGGCTGCGTTTATGGAAATGAGTTGATTTTATTCAGCAAATCTAAGTGTAAACCAGAAAACTGAACAGATAAAAACCATACAACCACAATAACACACCAAATGTTTATATTATAAAGGATGAACATAACCAGAAGATACTACTTATCTTTACTTTTTTTTTTTTTTTTTCTCCCAGAGCTGACAGTATAGGGTTAGACAGAAATTGTAAAAAGAGGAGTTTTGGGGATTTACAATTTTCTCACTGGCTAGCAGTTGAAAAAACACAGTTTTGGAAAGGCTCTCATTTGATTTTCTTTGTTTGATAGTATTTTGTGTTTATGTGTGATGTGTGGGAAATGTGATTGCAAAGTATCTAAGATATTTAGTAAACAAACAAATGTCTTTTTAACTTCATTTAAAGTATTCGCTAAGTTGTCTTTCTAGATATTTATGACAAAATAAGCAAAGATCACATGTACTAATAGGCTTTGCTAAACATAGATAAAAATATTTTGTTTTTTAATTTTCATAGCTAATTATATCTTTAACACATATCAGCACTAATATCAGATCTTAATTTTTTTACAGATTTTAATAAGGAATATAAAACAATAAAGTGTATTATCCAGACAAAATATTGACATCTGAAATATATATATATTTTTACTCTTTTATAGTATCAGCTACTGTCTGAGATAAAGTAAACTTAATGAGGTCTAATGGGATATACAGTTGGTTAAATTGGCTAGAATTGTGTTTGATTTATATTTTCTGTCTCTCCTGAACTTTGGAATCTAGTAGTAAATTATGAAATTGTATATATCACTTTCGTTTATCATCCTATTTACAATATCACAGCTGACTCAATTTATAATAGTAATATTTCTAGTTACCTTTCCTCAGAGAATAAACATCTGTTCAAATGCATTTCAGCATTTTAATTATGTTAATAGTAATAATAGAAAAATATACTACAAAAATCAACATATTCCATTTCAGAGAGAATGAAGACAATGATTGCTGACTCTGAGTGATATTTTTTCAATGTAAGGAGAGTGGATGTTTTTGTCTTTGTTAATATTTCATTTCATTTCATGTTACTCTAAAAAAAGCCAAAATATACTTTTATCTCTATTATGAAATTAGAAACAGAAGTTAATAGTTTTATAATTGTTATTAATAATAGTATGGTAATATCGATGTGGTATTTTACAATTTATGAATCATTTTCATATATTTTAATTGATTGGATCATAATAGCACCTACCACCTCTCAGAATAGGCCAAACAAAAGAGTGTGAAAAAAGTAATACAAGTGGCACATGGAGTTTAAGAATTTATGGCACTTGAAATATGTGCCCTTAAACTATGTACTTAACATCTCTGAGCCTCAACTTTCTTATGCAGAAAATGGGAATATTAATACTGATGTTAGGGAGCGATTGGAAGGATTAAGCGAAGGAATAGTTTGAAGCCCTGACACAATGTAGACATTCAATACTCACAATTCCATTTTTCTTTTTAAATTTATTAATGCAAGAGAACAGACTTCAGTAGTGGTATTAAGGAGAGAGGGGGTAATTTAGACTTCACTTAAGGTTGATGAGCCCCCACACCAAGCCACCTGAGGCGAAGATACAATCTATGAAAATAAAGAACCCCAAATGCAAGACAAGCTCTGTATTTTCTCCCTCTGCTTCCTCTCCTAGCAAGATGGCCATTTTGGACCCTGAGCTTGGAATAGGATTAAGCAAATGAGATGCTTGTTTCCAGTGTAAAATATAAAGGGGTATTTAAAAATACCGTAATTAAGTAACATTTAAGTTCAATATTTTCAAAATCAAAATTAATGCAAAGCAGTTTATGATAAGCAAAATAGCAACATTGTAGATAAATAAAGAACTGGCCTTGCACTTGTTGTCATCTCCATCTGACCACTCGACAAGGACTAGAACATTGGCTATTGCCTTTACCTATGGGATCCTGTCTTACTCTGTCTGCCAGTAGTTCCCTTATTTTTTGTAAGTGATTTAATTATTCAGTCTCCTGCCAGAGGGCTTTGGGGCTACTTGAAGATATTTTTGTTTGTTTATTTTGGCATTTTGAATGGTGCTGCTATGAACATTCTTGTAAGTGTTTCCTGGTGCAAGTACGACTCAATTTTTTATGCCACAAAAGGATATCTCAGGATTTTCCCATGCTATGCACTGAAATACAAATTCTATCCCATCAATTCCAACCTTTACCTCTTATTTAGCCAGATTCATCTGTTACCAATCACCATGAGGGTCAAGATGCTATGCTAGTGCCTCTTAAATGCTTTTCTATGAGTCCCCTCAGTGTCTGGTCTGTACTCAGCTGACTGCTTTTTTTATTTCTAGGGCTTTATTGCTTTTTTATCCTCACCTATTCACCCTGACATTTGTTGCATCACGCTTTCTCTCTAACCTGAGGGTCCAGCATCTGACTTTGCTCAGTGTGAGCAAGTATCTTTGTACTCTGTTGTCTGTGTTCATTTTGATAATGGCACTTGAGTGTTGATATATCCTGTTTGGAAGAAAGAATCTCTTTTTTGTTGCAGTTTGTCAGAGTCTGTCTTAGTTTACATTTCTTGAAAAGCCAAGTCTGAGCCAAGGACTAGAGAGCAAGCAGTTCATTTGGTAGCTGATCAGAGGAAGCACAAGTGGGAGAGCAGGGAAAGTTAGGAAATAAGGAACAAACAATACTGAGTGAGTTACTGAGCTGGCTACCGCTATGCAAAACTTCCCCTCAATCCTATGGAGACCTCTGAGGAATGCTGGAGAATGCATTTACAGTTGTCCCTCTGAAGGATGTGAAGTTATGGATTATGCTGTTTCTATGCCCCCATGATTGAGGGCTGCCCAGGGACATCAGGTTCTCTACTCTGTGGAGGCTGAGTGAGCTTCCATGACTTTGGAGAAAGTCTTGAGGCAGAAACACTGAGAAATGCAGTGGGTGCTTGACTTGGTGAGCCTTTAGAGTGCTGGGGACTGTCCCTCACCGTGCTGATCAAAGTAGGCCAGCAAAATGGGGTACGTGCCATCTGCTACATGGTTCAAACTGGATTTCCCAATTATTTAGTGTCACAGTCGTTTTTGACAAATGTCCTAAGAAGATACAATGTAGCTCTGGCTCATTGCTGTTTAATCCTTCACACCTGGGACCATATGGCTAATTTTTCAGATATGCTCTTAGTATTCAAAAGCCCTATAGCCCGTTTTTCTTGATATTAACGATGATTAAATCATGCAAGTTCATTTTAAATTCAGCTTGATGTTATTCACATAGCAAGTACTCAATAAATACTTCTTAAAGGAATGATTTTGAAATGACTTTCTATATTCTGGAGGCACATATTAGCTGTAATAGAGCCTTCAGCAGGAAGACTGTTTCCTCAAAGTTGCAAAGTGACTGACAATAATATATAAAGCTAGCAGCTTCAAGGAAAATATTGCCAGAGGTCACTTTTAAACTAGGAAAACAATCATTTGTCATGATAAGCTACCTCCACTCCCTTTCCAGTGAAGCTTCTCATCTACTTTATTAAATTCCTATCTTTTCAGTGCAAAAGAAAACTGCAAACTGAAAAGAAGAATTTCCAGAGAAAACAGCTACCTTCCTTTTAGCTGATAGTTAGTTGTATTAGCTTCATCATTCGAACATGTATTTGTCTTAAACATCTTTTTATTCCATAGAGATAAAAGGATATTTATAATATTTATGATTTAAATAATAAAGGTAAACAAGGTAGTAATTTCAAATTTCCTCAGAAATTTGAACCCACCTATGTACACCTCCTCAATCCTATTACTTCTCCCACTATTAATAGAGATAATCATTCTCCTGAATTTTTCTTTGCTTTATAGTCTTCCAATATATGTATGTATTCCTAAATAATCAATTGTTTTGCTGGGCATGCTTCTGAACTTCACATAATTGGAATCATACTGCTTCTAGCCTTTTTCCAATCAGCATTACATTGCCGAGATTCATTCATCAGTGAATATAGCTATAGTTCATTCATTTTCACTGTCACATTCCATCATAGGCATAAAACACCATTTATTTATACATTCTACTGCTGATGAATATTTGGTTGTTTCCAGTTTTATCTCTTTACCTTTTATAAATAATGCTTCTTGAGTAGTGGGATTGCTGGCTCATAGGGTCCATTGCTGTGCCCTCAGATACATTCTTTAATTCTTTACCCTGCTCCACTGGGTACCACTGGGATATCCAGGCTTGCAGGCTCTGAGTGCCAGACTTCTCTGTCACCAGGCTTTCAGCACTGTTTGGTTAATGGTGGAGAATCAGAGAGTTAGAGAAGACCCCAGGATATTTCTCTTTCTCCCTTTGTGCCTGAGTCAGTTTCTTTGGCAGCAGATGCCTAGGCTCCACCCAGATAGGCCCACAGGAACTCCTGCTTCCTCTGAATGAATTCATGAGCTTGTCAGGAAGGAAAAATAATTTTCCCTCTACCCTTTTAGGCATAATAAAAAGACAGATTAACAGAAGAAAAATAATCAGAAGTTTAATGACATGTGTACCTCCCAAGAAAACGTGAACAACTCCCTGAAATGGCGCAGGGAACCATCTCAAATACAATCTCCAGCTAAAGACAAAGAAGATGTTGAGGGTGAGGGGAATCAGTCATGGAAGGCTATCAGGCAAAGCACAGTAAACAGGGGGATGGTTGTTATGCAGATTTAAGTCATTACCTTCTCAACTGATAAATTTCCGGAGATTAGAGTCATCCTTCTCTTCCTGGTACAGAAAGGGAGACACTCTTACAAATGGAGATTTCCCTTAGAAATGTAAATATCTCTTTAAAAAGTGTAAATTCTACTGGGTTTTCAGAGCTTCTGTGTCTGCTGTTTCTTAAAATAACCAGAGCAAGATAATCTTTATTCTAAAGTAGCATACTTGGATGACAAGTTCTGTTCCCCTTCAACCTCATCCAGAGGTACGTTCCCACCTCTCTTCTCTTAGTCTTTTCGCTCTCTCTCTTTTTCTCTCTCTCTCCTTCTCCCTTCAGTCTAAAGGTAGTCATGGTTTCATATGGTTGCTAAACTTTGAGTTGCTTCATCCCCCACAGTTTGCCATCTCAGTTCTTCTTATCATCTGTTTAAATTCCAAATTTAGGGTTTCTGTTTAAAATATCAATGAGCTTATAATTTCTGATTAGGCATTGACTAATATGATGTATCTGCAAGTTTACAAGATTATGCCAAAATCTTTTGTAAATTGGTTATACCAATTTAAATTCTCATCAATTTGATAAACATTTTGCTTGTTCGGAATTCTCTCTAATGTTCGATAATGTCAAATTTTAATTTTTGGCTACTATATTGGCTTGAATTTACATTTCATTAATTAAAAATAAAATTGAACATTTTTTTCATAGTCTATTGACAAGCTTTAAATGCAGACTCTTAATTGTTCAATATAAAACAATTTTCCTTTAATAAAATTCATTTTTAGATTTAATTTATTTTGAACTGTACTTTGATTTACTGTAGTACAAAATTTATCTGTTTTCTCATTTTATTCATTTATTCTAACATGTATCAAAAATTCAATTGAGTAAATTTTAAAGATCTAATTGGTTTTATTAAATAGTTCATGAAATAGGGCAGCATCCCATCTAGCAGGTGGATAGGGTATTTAAAGGGCGACAGAAAGAGAAAGGTTTTTAAAGTCAGGACAAGTCATAAACAAGCAAAAGGATTATTTCAGGCAAGGTCACCTTTTGGGGGAACAAAAGGGTCTGTTAGGAGGATTACCTCATCTTTCTTTAGGAGATGGAAAGGATTACCTCATTGATGCTGACCAGAAAATTCTATACTAACCAGTTAAGACTACATTCCTAAGGAAGATTGTAACTGCAGTTAGGGTTGGTATTAAATCTTGGTTTGCTTAGCACAAGTGACTCCATTTTGGACTTGTTTTATTTTTAACACACATGTAAGTTAAGTTCTACTATATACCATACAGTTCTATGTATAACTAAGAAATTGGAATATGTTATAGGAAGAACAATTGGGGAGCATAACGTTTTGAAAATGGATTAGTGTTAGGACACGCTTACTCATGTTTACTCCTTTTTCACTCCCTTTCATCATCCATAAGATCAGTTACTGTGATGTCATTAAGAATACGTGGATTATTTACAAAATTGAGTGTCAAAAATTCATCCATTTTGCAGGCATCTTATAGGACTCAATATCAACAGAGGATTTTTGTTATCAAATGTTTAGAAAATTTTGGACTATAGTCATTTATAGGCAATGGCAGACTATATTATACCTTGAGAAGCATGATTTAATAACAAAAATACAGAAAAATTTTAAGATATAAAGTAATTCCTACAATGTCCCAGCTTAAAATATTGAAAATGGTCAATATGGCTTTTCTGTTATAATTTGTTACTAAAGACTGCAGACAAGACTAAAGATGAGTTCTGTGTGGACATGGTAGTGTTTATTGCCTGGTATGTTGATCATGATTGTTTTGCTGGTCATACTGATGCTAATAATTCACAGAACTCTAAAAAACATGACTTTTAGAGGGTTAAAAAACTGCTTGAGAGAAGGCAACGTCATTTTTTATGTTGCTAGTAAATGTTCATAATCCTAAAAAAAAAAAAAGAAATCATAATAAAAAGGTGTTTGAAACTTTCTTAAAAAAATGTTTTCTAGGGCTGTGGATGGAAAACATGTATATGCGATGGATCAGTACATCCACAGTCACATCTTCATGTCATTATCCTAACCCTAAATCATCAAGAAAATATTATGTTAAATATAATGTACTTAAGGAAGCTACCCTATACAAACATTTTTGTTTAAACGTTTCATCCAGAGGGAGAAGTATTCTGTCATTCAAAGGACTAACTCTCAGCTACCTGGAAAAACCATTTATCCAGAGTGATACTTGCCCTTGTTTGGTTTAGCTTGGGTTTTAATGTGGATCTTGTGTGTGCATGTGTGTGTGCACAATTCTATGATCTATTAAATTATTGTATAATTTCAAGACATTTATATCGGTGCTTAAAATTTTAGAAATATATTTCTGTTTCTGATTAATGTGTGATGTGTTTGTACAAGTCTTTGTCTTCTTGCACATACGGAGACTAAAACACAGGTTAGGTGCATGATATAGAACTGAGTGTTATAAACCCAAATTCCAAATGAAGGAAAGATGGGATGGGAAGCAGGGGTAGCTTGGTGAGAGAGAAAAGGAGAACAAGAGGCTTGCAGAAATCTGTAAAATGTCCTGCATTGTTAGTTAAAAATAGTAAAAATGTACTGGAATATTTTACATTATTTTCCAATTTTCCATCTTTTTCTTTACTATTGTGAAATAAATGATTTAGTTTTTGAACTTCAAGTATTTGGCAAAGCATTACTAATTATTGAATTCAATTTCTCATTGGATGTGCTTTTCTTGTTGCATACATAGTATAAATTTTGTGGTCAAATTGCTACAGAAACTATATGGGTTAAATATGTTGCAGGGTAACATGGCAAGAAAACTTGAATAAAAGTCTATGCCGAGACTTGGTGAGAAGTATCTGCTGTCCTATAAAAACTTGACTCATTACCGTTGGGTGGTAAAATGCTCCTCATTATACCCATGGAATAGCTAGATCATGAACTCTGCCATGGAATGACCACAGATTTTTTATTTTCTGGTTTCCCTAATACATGTTGAGTTCAAACTACATTGAATTCCCTAGAGCTTGATCAGAAGGTTGGTTGTCCAATAAGATTTATTTAAGACATTCTTATAGCCGTAAACATTTTTTTTTTTTTTATGGTAGAAAAATTCTATCTACATAGACCAATCTCTTTTTTTAGTTCCTCAAGGTTTTTCCTTTTCTAGGCATATAGGCAAGACTGTATAATCTTTTAGAAAGAGTCAAAACCCCATTTGGAATAAAAACAGAAAAGTTAGATGGCACCAGAGTCACCTTAAATTAACTAAGCAGACTCCCCATCAGAAGATTTCAGATGTAATTAACCCATTAACCTAACGAGATGCAAAAATATCTGTAACCAAATATTTCCTGAGTACTTCTTTCACTCTTATAGCAAATATCCACCTGATAACGTTTTGTAGAATATTCATATACCATGCCAAAACATCCTAAATTTGCAGATGTGATCTAACTAGCATAGATTCACATAATTGGCATGACACAGAAGTTTTTAAGTATCAGCTATCTCAGGAACTTTATTCATGTGAATCTGGAAGATTCTTTGTGATGTTTGGGCTCTTACTCTCAGAGATTCAGATGTCAAAGTATTTTTAGAATGGGTCCGCAAGGCATCATTATTTTGTAATTATAATCTTGTTGATTGACAGGAAATGTGTTGGATGAAAATGTTGCCGTATTGAAGTGGTTAGAGCTGGAGACAGACTGCTTAGATCTAAACTCTTTTGAGGCGAAAGAAAAAACTTAAAATGATTTTAAATTTACCAACATGAAGATACACGATGTCTCATAAAATGCTAAAGGTTTTTTTTGCTCCCAGACTTTTAGCATTTCCATTGTATGTTCCAAAGGCTGGGAAATTTTATTAATGACAAGTTAAAACCTTTTATGCAAAAGGTATTTTTAAAACTCATCTTGGTGCTGTTTATTGAAATTACAGATATTTTGTTTTAAAAAGGAGAGAGAATTTAGAGAGATGCAATCCATATAATGGTTGATATTTGCCATGGGAAAGAAAGTATGCAGTTATGCTCTGCTGCGCCATAGAAGAGGAGTTAAAATATGGGGAATTATTATAGTGTTTGATGATGATATTAATGTCACTAAAATAAAGTACATAATATGTTAAAACTTAACAAGAGAAAGCTTTATTATTGGTTTAAACCTGCATTTTAAATTATTGGCATGTTTAGTCTTGCAAAGGATCTTCAGTGAGTCATAACTACAGGACTGTTTTTCTCTTAGAAAACTCACAGCAAGTTAATATCAAATATATGAGATAGAGAGGACTTTGGGCCAAGGTGAGGCAGGAGGGATATGAAGTGATGTATAATGTATAGATAGGTGAGCTGCTGGGTCTCTCCAAGTGGGCGTTTGAATTTATGTCTAACTATATTTATAACCTAGATGAGTAAATGAGGAGGAGTTTGTCAGTTCTTTAATTTCAATGTTTTCATGAAGCCTAGGTTTATTTTTCTAAAGTCAGTTAGAAAAGTCAAATCAAGCTACATATGTTACAAATTTCAGATCTCTGAGGAGTGTGTATTAATAAGTATTCAAAAATATTTTGTCATTTAAATATTATTATGTTAATTTTTATGTAATTGGAATGTTCTTGAATGTTTGAAAACTCAGTTTGCTAGATTAAATGTTCCCTCAGTGATCTTGTTAAACAATTCCTTTATGTGCAGCTATCAATGTCTGAATTGTCACCAATACATGAAGTGCAAATATTTTTTTTTAAAGCTTTATCAGAATTATAATGATTTTGAAGGAGGAAAATTATAGCAAATTTTAATCAGTTCTCCCTCATTAATGGTTAATTCGAACAAACACCTAGATTTCTTATTTCCTCATGGAGCTATATGCACATAAAGAATAGGCACAATATTTAGTATAATCTACAGTGGGCAGTGAAGGGCAGGAGATTATGAGAAAAGGAGAAAATTTGATTATAGAAATGCTCGTTAGTCAAGATTTGACACAAAAGCAAGATGAGAAGGGTTTTAGAAAATCAAACAACAAATTTCATATGAAACCTTACATTGGCAAAGCAGTTATGTAAATATCACCACAGTTTTTCAAATTAAAATCTAAAATGAAGCATTTTGAAGTGGTTTTGCAAATAAGAATTACTCAAGGTATTTCACAAAATGAATAGAATATCACAGTGAGGAAGGTATTCCAGTAATGGTAAAGTGAAACCTTCATTACAAGGTTCAATAATACTCAGTAGAGTACTTGCTTGAGAATTTAAACTAGATTATTTTTATTCTGAAGTTTACAGGACATCACAGTCATTCAAGAAATGAATAGAATAAGTGATTTTTTAAAATCTTCTAGAAAATTAGTGCCTTAGTTTCATTTATATATGTGTAAAATAACCAAGCCTATGTCCTATATGTGTAATGCCATTCAGATAAATTGTCCCTAATCATAATATTTATATAGAATCCATTTCACTTGGTAGATTGATTTGGCCTAACCTGAGAATTACTTTGGTCCCCCTCAAACTCTACACCTCTGTGTGTCATCATCATCTCTTTCCTGGACCTCATTGGTTTCCTTCATCCACTTTTGCCCCGCTTCTGCCATCCAAATTACAGTATTCAGAGAACCTTTTTAAAAGATCAATTGAATAATCTCACCTCTTCCTTAAACATTATTTCATACCACCAAGAGTAAATTCCAAATCTTTTACTTTGATCTATATAACTGAACTCTGCTTCCCTCTCCTATTTCAGCTCAACTTTGTTCTGTAGCTTCTGATAAGCTAGCACCCTCTCAGCTCTTGAATGTAATAAACTTTTGATCCCCTTGGTGTCTACCTATTTATGATTTTCTCTCACTAGAATGCTCTTTTCCCATGCTTTTGGTTTTGAAGCAATCAGCAGATATTCATTCACTTACTCATTCATTCATTTATTCATTCATTTATTCAATAATTTCACAATTCTCACCTGGGTGCTGTTTTGCTCCCCAGGAGACATATAGGGAAATGTGAGAAGACATTTGTAGTTGTTATGTAACTGAGGGAGAGATGTGATACTGCATCTAGTGGGTAGAGGCCAGGGATGCTGCTGAATAAGCTACAATGTATAGGAGAGCCCATCATAACAAAGAATTAACTGGCCAAATATGTCAATAGTGCCAAGGTTGAGAATCCCTGCTAATAATTTGACACTTTTTCTAGGTGAGAAGGATATGGTGGTGAACCAAATGGATATGCTGAATCTTCCATTAACTAATACATTAGGGGAAAGACAGTCAGTCAATAAACTGGTTAAAAATCAACTACATATATACTTTTAAATAATGTGGAGTGCTCTCAAAGAAGTGTGGACAAGAGTTGCCAGTGAAATTTACTTTAGAGCAGGTGGTGTTGGAGGAGGTGGTATTTATGCTAAGACCAGAGGAATGAAAGATAGACACAAACACAGCTTATAGTAAATATTTATTGAACATTAACAGTAAAATGTTGCATTTTTCTTTTAAAAGTAACTGAGAATGTCTTTTAATAGTAACTGAGAATGCTTCAAATTATTTTTTAGAATCTTTTCATCACAGATACTTTGCCAAGGGGACTAATCTAGCATTTGTCTCCTGTGAGCAATTAAATCCCTACAAAGTTGGTGAATCCTCAACTTTATGTAACTCCTGCTCATTTCTATGAAATTATCCGAAAAAAGAAATATATATATATATATATATATATATATATATATATATATATATATATATATATAGGGCTCCTCACTTGGTTGGAAAGTAAAATGTTGTTGCATCTCTCATCAGTAACAATTTTTTTTTTTCCTGTGGAAGGTCTCATGCTCCCAATAAAGGAATGTTTTCAGAAATAAATAAGTACATTAAATAACAACAAATACACTACATGATTTTAAACCTAACAAAAGAATGGAATCTTTCTTTTTTTTTCTTATTTTTTAAACAATGTTACCAGCAACATATGATATCTAGTCATTTGAATTATATACCTTTAGTAAATGATGAAAAAACTTTTTAATGTCGACTACTACTTAATTGCTAATATCTATCAACTCCCTGTCTATAACCTTACCCTGTACTCTGCTCAAAACCTTCCGGATATTTGCATTTGAACATCTCATAGGTCCCTGACCCCACTTGTCCAAAACTAAATCTATTAACATCTGTATTACATTTATACTACTTCTATAGTGTAAAACTGTACATGTCATTCATTTAAAATCTGTTAATGTAGCGGTTTTCAACCATGGCTACATATTAGAATCACAAGGCCCCCACCAAGGTCAATTAAATCAGAACCTTGAGGTAGGGACCTGGGAGTGAGGATTTTTTAAATGCTCCCTAGGTGACTGTAATGTACAGCCAGGCTTGAGAACCATTGCCTTAATGTCTTCCTCCAGTTTTTATGCCGAAAATAAAACTCCTGAGCATTGCACAAAGGCCCTTTGTAATCTGGCCCCCGCTTCCCTCTCCCTTGCCTTCTCTACTATAACTCTTTTCTTCCCCAATTTAGTCTCCACCCCCAGCAATACATACTTTATTCTAATGATACAGATGTCTTGCTTTTCCCCCAGGGGTTATTTATTTATTTACTTATTTTAATTTTTATACCTTGCCTTTATATAGACCAGCCCTTATCCTGAATGCTCTTCTCTTGCAATTTAATTGAATGGTAGTACATCTTTCAGACAGCAGATCTGGCATCACCTTCTCTGGGACATTGCTCTAACTTCTATTTGTTTAGTTGTTTAGCTATTCGTTATTGATTTATTTTATGAGTTAATACATGTACATGGTAAATAATGTGTAAAGTATAAATGGATACATATTAATAAGTCTCGCTAATATTGAAATTCCCCAATTCAGTCTCCCAGAGGCAATCAATATTTCTACATTTTTAATGTATGTATCATTGCAAAAACAAACTATGCTTATCCAAATACATGCGTAAGTATATATGTGCGTATATACTTTTGTACACATGGTAACACATACACTCTTCTGCTCCTTGCTTTTTTTACTTTCACAGTATAGTTTATCATTTCTTATCCCAACATATGGAACTCGATTAGAATATTTAATATTTGCATAGAATTCTGTGATATGGATATATAGTAATTTATTCAACTAGGTCCTAACTGATGGCAGTTAGGTTGTTTCCTATCTCTGTTATTGTAAAGAATACTTAAGTATAAAGAATATTACAATACCAAGAACTTACAGTTTTTGTATTAGTAATTTCAATTCTAGAAGTGGAATGGTTATGTCAGAGATGTATATATTTTAAAATTTGATAGAATGAGCTATATTGATCTTAGAACCATTGTATCCATTTATGTTTTAGGAACACTACCTCTTTATTCACATAGTTCTCTGTGCATACCACTATAATAGAAATTATCATTTTAGACTAAAAACATTCAGTCATTTATTCATTCACTCATATATCAGATTCCTCATCTATTTAGAAACTATTAAGAATTTACTTATATGATTAGTACTGCACTCTAAGCTCTAGAAATGGACTTCTTAAACAGTATAAACAGTGCTCCCAGCTGTCCAAAAACTTGTTATCTAGTGAGGGATAGGGAAAGTAAACAGGCGAGTACAGAACTAGGCTGAGTGCTATAGTGAAGGTGGTGGAGGAGGAGCATCTGATCCTATCACAGAGTGTTGGGATGGTATCAGTAAGAAGTGTTCTCAAAGCTTATGAGAGTTAGTCAGGGCAAAGTGTTCTAGCAACACCTGCAAAGCTCAGTGACAAGGAAGGGCATTATGCAGTTTGAGAACTGAGAGTGCTCAGGATGGTTATAAACTAGGTGGTTTATTGTGGGGTTGGGTGAGGAATGCTCATGTGGGAATAGAAAGATAAGCAGACCAAGAAGGTCTTCTAAGCCTTGTTAAAGAGTAGGAATTTCTGTTGTGGTCAGTGGGGTGGGGGGCCATATTGTGGCTCTGATCAGTGTGTTGGTACAGTAAGAAATCTGTTTTACAAGGTAAGTCTGTGATGGAGAGAAAAGATAGGGGATTAGAAGAAGCCTTTAATCTACATTGAGGTAGTCTGCTAGGAGGCAGATGAAGAGAAACGGATACAACTGGAGATGGAGTTAGGAGGTGGAGTCAGTAGAACCAGGTCAGTGATATTAAATGCAGAAGTGAAGGAAAAGAAAGAAATGGATGAAGTCAGATTTCTGGCTTGGTTAGCCTGCTAAATGGTGGTTATTTTTAATTACCTTCTTCCTCTTTTGATTGTAAACTTTCCAAGACAAAGAACTGTTGTATTTTTACTTCTTGTCATCACGTATATGCCTTTCACATAGACTTCATATAACTAAATGAATGAAGGAATAAATTAGGCCCTTGTAGGAGACGGGGACCGTATTAGAAAAGATCTTTATTTGGCCATAACACCACCAATGAGTAGGTATTTAGCTAGGGGTAATTTTTAATTTTTCTCCTGAAGCTATAATATTGGGCATTGTTCTTTTTTCTTAATTTCTGTATGTTACCTTCTTTATGTAATGCCCAGAAAAGCTCATCCAGAGTGAGCTCAGTATCCATGCCTGACTATCCTGTCGTTCCACAGTGTTATTACTCTTTCATCAGAACCTTACACATGAATTCTGCTTTTGTCTAGATGTTCCTATGAATGCTCCTATTTTCAAAGGTTAATGTGCTCTCAGTTACATTGTTTTGCACTTAATTCTTTTAATTTTCACTAATAAATGAAATTACTTTACTTATCCTTTCTTGCCTTGTTTTTATTTTTTTAGTTTTAGAAATTTTTCAAAATTTATTATGATGACATCGGTTAACGAAATCCGATGTTTCAAATGTACAATTTATCAGTAAGTCATATGTATATTGCATTGTGTGTTCACCGCCCATAATTAGATTTCTTTCTGTCACCACACATTTGACCTCTTTTACCCCATCTACCTCCTCTCTCCCCCTCATTCTCTAATAACCACTAGTCTACTATGTCCATGAGTCTCTGTTTGTTAGTAATGTTTGTTAGTTTTAGATTTATATCCCACATATAAGTGATATCATGTGGTTTTCAACTTTTTCTGTCTGACTTATTTTGCTTAGCATGATAATCTCAAGATCTGTCCATGTTGTTGCAAATGGCAGTGTTTCATCTCTTCTTATGGCTGAGTAATATTCCATTGTATATATGTACCACAGGTTCTTTAGCCAATCATCTATTGTGGGATACTTCGGTTGCTTCCATATCTTGGCCACCGTGAATAATGCTGTTATGAACATCAGTGTGCAAATATCTTTTCAGATATATGTTTTTTTTTGCCTTGTTTTTAATTTAGGAAATTTTCCTGGCAAATAGATACCATAGAGTTTATAATTTAAAGTTATTTTCCTACATCGATCATATTTTACCTTTTCTCTTTCTCCAATATATGCTGCTTCTTAGAATGTATGCCTAGGAATTAACAAGTATCTTTTTCTCTTTCTTTGAAAATCTTATATTTCTGCCATTCTCCTCCACTCCCATCCCCATCCCAGAAATGAAAGCTTTTCTTTTCTTTTCTCGTGCGTATTAAGGAAAGCTGATTATTTTGTCTGTAGGTCCATTTAATGATTTATATTTAACTGCGTGTTTTATAGAGTTCAGACTAGCACTTTGGGGTTCTCCAAGGACAGGGATAGAGTAACATATCTGGGCCATTTATATTCAGGGAAATGCATGCCGCCCACTTCTGATTCAGAAAATACATATGCTTAATTATCAGTGCAGAGGACATTGTTTTATGTGGTAAATACTTGCTGAGTTAAACTGAATTACCACTCATTTTATAAAAATTTGATCTCTCTCTAAAAATCTCATAAATATTTTTCCTCTAAGATACCTTACTTTCTTTTGGAACTATGTAAACACTTTTGTAAAATTTTACTTTGTCTATATGAGAATTTGCAAGATATTTTATGTGAAAATTATTTCTACGTCAGCAAAGAAAATATTTTTGTGTGTGTGTGTGCGCGTGCACGCGTGCACGCATGTGTGTGTGTGAAGCTTGCTAAGGAGGAATTTATTTTGGTTATGGTTCTTTATTATGCTATTACATTTTTATAATTTGTATGGCATCTGTGATTCTCCTATACATTTTTACTTAATATAGTTTTAAAGATTGGTACAAAGATTGGTCAAATAAAATAACATGTCTTTATAAATAAAATATTCATTGTCATTTAATACTGAAGAGCTTACTTATACTTTTTTATAAGGTGAAAGATGAAGAGTTGAATAACTGCTTATAATTTATTAGGAAAATATAGTGTAGATAAAAGTGGATGAAATGACGTTATATCTCAATAAATCATCTTCCATACTTGAGCCTTTACTCTATCCATCTGCAGACCCTCTGTATTGATCTTTAAGCTTATTTTTCTATATGACTATGATTTTAGCATTACCTATAATATCAGTAGTGGTGTACCAATAGGAGTTAAAATTTAGGAAAAAATTTAAAAATTGCACATGGAACATAAAAAAGCAGGTTTTGAAATAGCTACTCATAATGCTGATATTTAACACATGACTATGTGGAATATGGATTATTGATGACTATTGTCTAAAAATTGGACAACTTCTCATTAGGCAGTTTCAAAAGCAAGGTTAAAATTAGTGTTTTAAAACAGTGGCTACACTTTAAATTGTGGTTAATAATGTCTTCTGAGCAAAGGACATTCTGAGATTGTCTGGCAGAGGTTATCTTGAAGAAAATAATTCTTTCAAAATTTAATGCACATACTTTAAAAGTTTCAGCATTTTTAAGGAAGACAAATAGCCTCATTAGACTATATACTAACTAGTTCACCTTTAGAAAATAATAGTAGCAATAAGCGAGATTATCTTCAACCTTGATATAAATGCTTAACAGTATAAATGCTGTTTATCACCTTTTTGGAATATGTATTTTTTCTATCAATTTAAAAAATTAAATGTTAATTTAATATTTAATTCTGACTTAATTATATTAAAATATGTAGTAAGAATTTACTCTTACATAAAAATTAAAAGCTATTGCTTGACTTTTTTTCAAAATATACCACTGACAATATTTGGGATTTTTAAAAATAATAAATATATCTTTATCATTCAGCCTATTAGAAGAGTAGCTGCTGACCACCTTACATTTCAGATGTCTTTATACAACAAGCATTTTCACATTTTGGGATTATTGGAAGGATTGTTAAAAATAAATATTAAAATATTTTAAATTAAAATGTCATTTACAATTTTAACAGCACTTTACAGTTTTAATAAGATATCTTTACTTTCAGTCATTTTGATGTTTCTTTGTGTCAGACGTTTTGGCCTGGAAATATGGGCTTCATTCAAAAGAAATATAGATGTAAATTTCCTTTAATCTTAATTTATAACATGTACATATAACATTTATACCTGTAAGGCATATAAGAACACTAATGACTCAAACTATTCCTTATGATGACTTTCCTTACAGACTAGAATATTACCAATGCGACCCTTCCCAAGTGCACTACCATTTCCTCCTCTAAATCATTCTGTATTTATTATTTATGTTTTTGCTTATACAGTTTTACAGATGTGTATGTATTTTCAGTAAGTATTTTTCTATTATGCACTTAATTGAATACTATGGAACAACCTATAAATTATTATTCCAACTTAAGGAATTTTAAGCAACTTGAGGAAGTAAATCACACATAAAAAGTTAAATAAGAATACAGATATTTTGGTTAATGTCAAATCACGTAAGTGTAAGATTGTAAGAGATCATAGAGATCTTATATCTCAATGGTTTCCAAACTTTTTTTTTTAGCAGTAAAATCTCTTTATACAAAAATCTAACTTAAGGAAGACCCAAACATAAAATTAGAGCTGTCTAGTTGAGGCATGGGTTCCTAGAACTCAGTTTCAAATTCACTAATAAGTCAAAACCCTTATTTTATTTACGATGTAACTGGGTCATGCAAAGTTTAAGTGACTTGTTCAAATTTACTCAACTTATTTATGTCAGAGCCAATTCAAGAATTGAGAACATTCTGCTTTAGAATTTAGTATAAACGTTTTCTATGACATTATGCTAGATAAAAGGAATCAGAAATGAAAGGAAATGATATAAATTAAATCAAATTAAAAAGTAGTGGATAGATTAGGAGCCCCAAACCAAATGCACATGAACCTGAGAAGTAATGGAAATGAGAGAAACTTGCAGATCTAAATGCATATGAACATTGTGTGAGTCAGACAGAAATCCTGGCAAATGGAATACCCATGGCTAGTTTAAAACGGGCAACTGCTATTCAGTTCAATCCAGTGGCCAGTATTTAGAGCTGTTTTTTGACAGATATTTCATTTCTCAAGAAGACCTAAGAATCTAGATTTTTATGTGACATCTCCTTGTGTACTAAACATTTGCCTTATAAAGGTTTTTAAATATTCTTATTTATTTATTTATTTATTTATTTATTTATTTATTTATTTGTCTTGATAAATTCAAAACACTTGGAACAGTGCCTGGCATGCAGTAGGTAATCAATGCTTATTTGACAACAAATTTTTGAAAGACTTTGCCAATTGGAAATTCTATAGTTCCACAAAATGTCTCTTGGCATCTGAATTAGCTTAATAACTTCCAGTTCAAATCTTTTGTTTTAGACATTAGAGATAGGAAGTGATTTTCTACTCAGTAATATGATGTTCAGAGCCCAGGAAATTCCTCAAGTAGGCCAGAATCACAGTCCATCTTCACAGACACCAGTGCCTTACCTTTTTTCCTCTTGTGGGTGGTGATAGGGAAGGGAGAGGATCTTTAGCAAAACAAAGTCTCATAAAAACATGGTCCTTAATGCAAATTCTTTAAAAAAAAAAAAAAAAAAAAAGCCCACATGGAGGCTTAAATTTAGAGCCAAAGTATAAACATATAACAATTATTTATCAAAGCAATTTTATTCCTGCCTTCCAGGAGAAAAAAGTCTCTTAAAAATAAAATTCCAATTCTACATATGGAATTCGTGATTATATTTCACATGGATATGCTTTATTGCCTGACAGCTCCTTTATTTTGGATGAAGAATACTGTGAGGTTCTCAGTACTGCTTAAAGTGGAGAAAAGTTCAGAAGTGGAAGACTAATTAGAAAAATGGTTGCCTACTAATTCCACTAATGGTGGCCTAGTAAGCCTGCTAAACACATTCATATCCTTCTTAATATTATGAACACACACTTTATATTGATTGCAGAGAATAAAGAAAAAATGATTTGTTTTAAACTTTAAAAGAGGAAACATGAGGACAAAACTCAGACAAGCCTTTGGGTATATTAACCTCTTTAACTTGAATTATACAACACTACCTGGCAAATGATTTGAAGTTGCTAAAGGACATTACCTAGTGGCTACTACATGAAAGTTTGTAAATCAGATGGAACAATAAAAGAATAATTTTGATTGGCCAAACATTAAAGATTCCAGAAATTAGAACCCTCTAACATAAAACTGTTTTCTTATGAAAGACTTTATAATGTCATGGACTTTCTCTACCTGTGATTCAATTTATCTAATAATTTGAAAATTATTGTTTTTCTCTTCACCTCTCACATTCCCTCTCTTCTCATCATCTCCCATAACTTCTACCTTTCCTTCCATTATTCGTTTTTAATCACCTAGTTTATGATTGTATCAGAAATGTTTTCTAATAATTTAAAAATTTTAGTCACCATTAATATTTTTATACTGATTTAAGAAATTTTATCAGAAACTAGAGTTTAATAAGAGCCTCGTTATAAACTTCTAAGTGATCAGAAACAAGAACTATTTTAAAGGGTACTTAACATATAAAATAAAAGCATATAAAATGCCCAGTCATTAATGTAAAGACAATTTGCTTTTGTAATTACTGTTCTTTAGGTGCTTGAAGGCCCATTTTAAAGTCTTATTGGAGAAGAGGAAAAAATGCAAAAACCCTCAAAAGACATTTTATCCTAAATATTTACTGTTTCAGTTGTTTTTAGATGTTTAACTTTTCATCAGACAACAATTCAAGTTCTGTACTCCAAAATGCTCTTGACTCTCAAACATATTTTCACTTACAGCTGTGTAACATCCATCTTCTATAATGCATTTAATACTGCAAAGACACTTTCCTTAAACGCAGTATAAACTGTTTATTTTGTCATTGTAAAATGGGAGATGTTCAGTTGCTTCAAACTTTAACTTGGATAACCTTGAAAAAAAAAAATCTTCATTTAACATCTTGTGTTTTGCTTGTCTTGCAGTCAAGCGAATTATCTTAGGTACTGGAGTGTTAAGTGATACCAGTTGTTCTATTACCACTGATTTAAAAATAACTCTATCCCTAAACCCTTTCAATAAGGTTTCTTTTAGGACCCTGCTTTTTCCTAATCTATAGCTTAGCCCTCAAAGCAATGTGGCCTCTTGCTGTTTCCTTCTCATTATCCCTGCAGTTTCAATTATGTATGCGACTCGGCTTTATTTTAAAATAGTTGTGCATTGCCGATGAGCCCCGAAGTCACCAGGGGTGGCTGGTGTCAATAGTGAGTCTATGCAGAGCTATTTTTATCCATAAAGCAGTTTACTTTCTGTATGATAAAAGGTGCTAAAGTGAGACTTGCCTTCTCTTATACCCCAGGGGAGTAATCAAGAGGGGTGTGATCACAGCATACCAATTAAGCCAGTTAGAGCAGGCTGCAATAGGTTATGCTAAGGAGTAGGGTGTTCTCCACATATTTTTGCACTCTTTCATAGGAAAGGCATGGGGGCACAGCGGTGCTAGCATAATTCTTTTGCTAGCACCGCTGTTATAAACCCCTGTATCATGGTTTCTGCCCAGAGGCTGTGCTCTTAGATTTAATTTTCTTATAAGTCATTATAGCCATTATCGTTCATTTAAACTTTGGCAAGAAAAGTATTACTAGTTTCCAGTGTATTAGATCCTTTCTTACAGACTGTACTTTATCTCATGGACAATTATAACAGTTATGAGAAAAGAAGACTAGCAATATTGAATATTATATATATATTTTTTCCATATATATATACACGTGTGTCTGTGTGTGTGTATGTGTGTCTGTGTGTATGTGTATATGTGTGTGTGTGTGTGCGTGTGTGTGTGTATATATATATATATATTCCTTTCCAAGCCATCTAGGCACCCTTAATAGCTCTTCGCTCACAGGCAAATATACAGTAGTCCTCCCTTATCCACAGAGGTTACGTTCTAAGACCTCCAGTGAATGCCAGAAACTGAGGATAGCACCAAACCCTGTATATACTACTTTTTCCTATACACGCATACCTATGGTAAAGTTTAATTCATAAATCAGAAACACTAGGAGATTAACAATAACTAATAATAAAATAGAACAATTACAATAATATACTGTAATAAAAGCTATGTGAATATGGTCTGTCTCTCTTAAAATATCTTAATGTACTTATACTCACCTTTTCACTTAAAAGAGGCACTTTACGGCTTCTCTTTGGCATATTTGAATTGCCAGCATCACTACTCTTGCACTTTGGGGCATTATTAAGTAAAATAAGGGTTACTTGAACACATCTGCTGCAATACTGTGAGAGTCGATCTGATAACCTAGATGGCTACTAAGTGACTAAGAGGCAGGGAGTGTCTTCAAGCAAGGATAAGCCAGACAAAGGGATGATTCATGTCCCAAGTGGGAGAGAACCTGATAGCATGAGATTTGAACACACTACTCAGAATGGTGAGCATTTAAAACTTATAAATTGTTTATTTCTGGAATTTTTCATTTAATATTTTCGGACTGCGGTTGACTGCAGGTAACTGAAACTGCTGAAAGCAAAACTGCAGATAAGGAAGGACTATTCTCTAAGTATCTTATTTTTTATTATTTAAAAAAATAAATTAGACTTTCAATATTTTATATTAGTTTCAGGTATATCTCTAAGTATCTTATCAGAAGTCCTTCTTCAGCCCTCAGAGAGTACTCTTTTCAGTTCTACTTTTAAACATCCACTTGAAATCTTGCTATGGCCTAGAACCTCCACTGTTTATTTTATCTTATACCCACCTGGACTCTACCTCTCTGACTGTTGGGAGACTATATCTCATTTGAAGAGGAGTGTCTGAATGACCGTTGCCCCAGAATGCTTCCACAAGCCAAAGCCATGACCCTGATCAATCTTGAAGCCCCAAACTCCTGGCTTAAATTAGCACAGCACCCTACATTTCACTCCTATGTAAGACTGAATTTTTTTTTTTTAATAGGACAACTACAATTCTCCTTTTATAGTTTTAGAGAATTCAGTTAAAAGGAAATTGAAACAAGAGTATAAAGTATTTGCTCTGGTTCAGTCTTTAATCTTTGTCATGATATTATACAACTAAACCAATTGCATTGTCATTTTCATGTGCTCATAAAACAAAACAAAATATTACTGGGTAAAATATATTTTGTAGTCCTTTATTTGTAGTTATGAACTGAATGCTTGTGTCCTCATAGAATTCATAAATTGAAGCCCTAGCCCTGAATGTGATGATATTTTGCAGATGAGGCCTTTGGGAGTTAATTATGGTTAGATGAGGTAGGTCATGAGGGTGAAGCCCTTATGGTGAGATTAGTGTCTTTATAAGAAGAGAAACCAGGGAACTTGTTCTCTCCTTCTCTTCCATGTGAGGACACAGCAGAAGGTGGCCTTCTGCAAGCCAGAAAGAAGTCTATCACCAAAACCCAACCATGCTGGTAGCCTGATCTCAGACTTCTGGCCTCCGGGACGGTGAGGAAATAAATTTCTGTTATCTGAGCCACCCAGTCTATGTCATTTTGCTATGGCAGCCTGAGATGACTAAGACACTTGTACTGTCCCTATACTTGATATCTGATTTTGTTAAAACAAACTTAAAAACGAAACAAAACAAACAAAAAAACAACAGTCACAAAAACAGTGAAGCACATTATTATGATATCAAAAAACAGATTTATCTAAAGAGAGGTATTGGTGAGCTCTTGCTACAATAATGCTATGCAAGAACCCCTCCCCTAATTTAATGCCTTCCAACAGGCCTTTATTCTCATGATCAGAGAGGACTGGCTGACATAAGGTAGACTGGAGCTGGTGGCTCTGCTTCACATTGCAAGTCTACTGGGTTTGGCCTTAAGCTGCAGGTGGAGTTTGGATTTGTTCAACATGTCACATATTGGGGCCTAAACTGAAGGGGCATTGACTACCTAGCACATGGTGTTCTCATGGAAGATCACTGGATTACGAGAGAGCAAGTCCACATTTCAAAGCTCCACTCGTGTCATGTTTGTTAACATTTCATTAACCAAAGGAGGTGATTTTTTCCCATTGTAGACCAGATACACAATTTTGTTATCTAGGAGTGAAAAATAGGACCAATAAATCAATTTACTGCAGTAAGAAAAGTAGGGAATTATTTATTAGCACAAAGAGTTAAATTTTAGTGGATATCCTGTTTTTAAGGTCTTTGATAATGGTAAAGATTAGTGAGGAAAAAGATGATCACTATTCCATCCTAAGGAGTGTGTAGCATGCAAGATAATTTACACACATGATACAGATCATGTCAATAAATGTATGTTCACGGCCACAACCACAGGATATAGGTGATATTATTTTCCAAATTCTATAGGGAAAGAAATGGAGGACAAGAGCAAATGAGTAACAAATATGTCCAAGAGGACACAGCTGGGAACTATGATATAATCTGGCTCTAAATATGGCCTTTCATGCCTTTTATGTTACAAGGAACAGAGACAAAATCAGCCTATTATAAAAATGCATAGGGATATAAGGAAGGTCAGAGAACTGGCTTAACAGCTGAATAACCAAACATCAAGGAAACTATAATGTCACATCAGAGAACTTCAATCACAAAGTCTAATTTGATGAATAATTGGACCATTGAAGTGGACACAATGCAGCAGTTGATTCACCATTATAGGTGTTATTCCACCATTCTTAAGAATTAACTCCCTGTTTTTTTCCCGGGTTTTGGCACCAAAAAGAAAAGAACTTTCAGTTCCTTTTTCTACTATTATCTCTACTCTCTACTGATAGATTTTTTTCACTCTAATATCAACGTATCCGATAAAGGCAGCCAGTCATGATCATGTACAGGAAAATCAAGTTCTTAACTCTTCTTATGCCTTTAAGTTGTTTTTAGTCTTTGATGCCCATGTTTAATCAATCACTGTGGCCAGGGGATTGGGAGGCTGGGGAGTGGGGGGGTAGGAGG